>NC_088358.1:28600000-28900000 GCF_036884655.1 Musa acuminata AAA Group | reverse complement strand
GAAGAAGAACCTTTACTTCGTCACCTGGAACCTCCTCTCTCTACATTTCTTGAATTGGTTTGTGACGACTATATTCTCAAGTGATGTTTATGATTTTTTTCAACTTTGTTATTGACCTTAACTTGCTCCTTGTTCATACATTTTAGGAAAAGCTGAAAGGCTACAGAAACTTACAATATACCTCTTCAAGGGATCGCCAGTGGCGTCTGTACACTACTTTAGATAGCAAGGCTGTTATCCGGCGGATGTTTCTCCGGACACTTCTCAGACAACCAAGCACAATAAATGGCTTTGCATCAAGTCAAGTTCTTGACACAGAAATAAGCCGTGCCCAACCTTCTTTGTCCTTTACATCTATAAGTATACTGAGGTCATTAATGGCAGCTTTAGAAGAGTTGGAATTACATGTCCACAACACAACCACCAGGTCTGATCATTCTCACATGTATATTTGTATTTTGCGGGAGCAACAACTTCATGATCTTTTACCACCTTCAAGGTTAGTTCTACATATAGTTATTCTCCATTTCCCTTTTTATTATTTTTTTCACTGTGAGCAGTTTTGCAATAACTTTTCCATCTTTTTCTGTTTCTTGTTGGATTCTTAGTGAAGTTTGATCCGACATAGAAGTAATCTTTAGCAACATCAGATAAACATTTTTTTTAAATTATCCAGGATAATGGCCCTAGATTCTTGTCAAGATGAAACCACTATTTGTCTAATATTAAGGGAAATGGCTCTCAAGATTCATGAATTGGTTGGTGTTCGTATGCACCGTCTGGCTGTCTGTGAGTGGGAAGTGAAGCTATGGCTGAATTCTGATGGACTAGCTGCATGGAGAATTGTGGTGACCAATGTTACTGGTCATACTTGCACCGTTCATGTAAGTATACTATATCAAAGCTAACAGACGTCATTTGATAGGGAAATATAATCTATAGTTGCAAATCATGAAAAATAGTTTTTAGCTGTTAATATATTTCAATCATGCAACCTATGGAATTAATATAATTTCGTAATGTTTGTATATACTGAGTAGTTTCAGCTGTATTCTTGTTTAGAAATTTTCAGTTCAATTTGAAAATTTACAGATCATTTCATATTATTCTAGATCTATCGAGAAGTGGAGAATATCAATTCACATGAAATGGTTTACCATTCTATCACCCCTGCGAATGGTCCCCTCCATGGTGTCCCATTGAATGCTCAGTATTCGCCACTGGGGTTCATCGATCAAAAACGTTTAGTGGCTAGGAAAAACAACACAACATACTGCTACGACTTCCCCCTGGTAAAATTCCCGTTCCTTTATGTATCAAAATAGAACAGTTTTTTGTATCATCAGATATGTTACGGTTAGCTCTCCGCTATATAATTTTAAGGATATCTAACATCCATACAGGCATTTGAGACTGCACTTCGACGGTCATGGGCTTCTTATACCTCTATTGATGCTAGAGTGAATGACAATAAAGATCTCATCAAATTTACAGAACTGGTGTTCGCCGAGAAGTTTGGAGCTTGGGGCACTCCGCTAGTCCCTGCTAGCCGGTCCTCTGGTCTCAATGACATTGGCATGATAGCCTGGTTGATGGAGATGTCCACTCCAGAATTCCCTGATGGGAGAAAGATTATAGTTGTGGCAAATGATGTTACCTTCAAAGTTGGTTCATTTGGTCCAAGAGAAGATGCATTCTTCCATGCAGTAACTAATTTGGCTTGTGATAAGAAGCTCCCTCTGATCTATCTGGCAGCAAATTCTGGTGCTCGGATTGGAGCAGCTGAAGAAGTGAAATCTTGCTTTAAGGTTGGTTGGTCTGATGAGTCAAGCCCAGAACGCGGGTTTCACTACATCTATCTGACTCCAGAAGACTATCAACGTATTGGTTCCTCTGTTATCGCTCATGAACGGAAACTGGAAAATGGTGAGATCAGATGGGTCATAGATACGATAGTGGGAAAAGCGGATGACTTGGGAGTTGAGAACCTATCAGGAAGTGGTGCTATTGCTGGTGCTTATTCAAAGGCATATAATGAGATATTCACTCTTACCTATGTGACTGGACGAACTGTTGGTATCGGAGCATATCTTGCTCGGCTTGGCATGAGGTGCATTCAGCGTCTTGATCAGCCTATAATTCTTACTGGATTTTCTACTTTGAACAAACTTCTCGGACGTGAAGTATACAGTTCTCACATGCAACTGGGTGGCCCAAAGATCATGGCCACAAATGGGGTTGTTCATCTGACTGTATCAGATGATCTTGAGGGCATTTCAGCCATTTTGAGATGGCTTAGCTATGTTCCTCCATACATAGGTGGCCCGCTTCCCATATTGAGATCCCTGGATCCACCGGAGAGGCTTGTCGAATATTTCCCTGAGAATTCTTGTGATCCACGTGCTGCTATTTGTGGAAGTAACGGAAACAATGACAAGTGGTTAGGAGGCATATTCGACAAAGACAGCTTTATAGAGACGCTGGAAGGTTGGGCGAAAACTGTGGTCACGGGAAGAGCAAAGCTTGGCGGAATTCCTGTAGGGGTCATAGCTGTCGAGACACAGACGGTGATGCAAATTATCCCTGCAGACCCTGGTCAGCTTGATTCCCATGAACGTGTCGTCCCACAAGCAGGACAAGTTTGGTTCCCTGACTCTGCAACTAAAACAGCCCAGGCACTCTTAGACTTTAATCGCGAAGAACTTCCACTTTTTATCCTTGCCAACTGGAGAGGGTTTTCTGGTGGGCAGAGAGACCTATTTGAAGGGATACTCCAGGCAGGGTCTACGATTGTTGAGAACTTGAGGACATACAAACAACCTGTGTTTGTGTACATTCCCATGACCGGAGAGCTTCGTGGGGGTGCATGGGTTGTTGTAGACAGCAAGATTAATCCAGAGCACATTGAGATGTATGCTGAACAGACTGCCAAGGGTAATGTGCTTGAGCCTGAAGGAATGATTGAAATCAAATTCAGGACAAAAGACCTCATCGAATGCATGGGTAGGCTTGACCATGAGATTATCAGTTTGAAAGCAAAGCTTCAGGATATCAAGGCTGGCATAGTCTCTGGCGATGCAGAAGCACTTCGAAAGAGCATAATGACTCGGGAGAAGAAGCTGTTACCTGTCTACACTCAAATAGCCACACAGTTCGCCGAGTTGCATGACACTTCCCTCAGGATGGCCGCTAAGGGGGTGATCAAGAAAGTTGTGGATTGGGAGGAATCTCGTTCTTTCTTCTACAAAAGGCTACACAGGAGAGTTTCAGAGGGATCACTGGTAAGAACTGTTAGAAATGCTGCTGGAGAGCAGTTATCGAATACATCAGCTATAGAATTGCTGAAGAAATGGTTTTTGGCTTCTGAGCAAGCTGGAGCAGTGAGTGCTGTGTGGGAGGACGACGATGCTTTCTTTTCCTGGAGAGATGATTCTAGAAACTATGAGAAGTATCTTGAGGAGTTGAGGTTTCAAAAAGTATTTAAACAACTCATGGAACTCGGTGAATCGCCTTCCGATTTGCAAGTTTTGCCTCAATGCCTTTCTGCTGTTCTTAGCAAGGTACGGCACTTTTCATCTTTTATTTTGTGTTTGAGGTTATTCTCTTCAAAACTCACCTTCAAATTTCCAAATTTCAAAAAGAAATCTAATCATCTGAAAGTTCTGTTAAAACTTTTCATACCCAAATCTAAGTTGGATCAATTGCTCGAGTTATTTCTAGACTTTGCATCGGTTAAGCTGTTTAATAATTATTTGTCCCGTCCTAAAACTCTGACCTTGCCAAAATGATCTCCGATCCAAATCTTTTTTACTATGATCTCAGTGCACAATTCGATTGTTTAAATTTGATGCAGATGGATTCATCCAGCAGAGCACATTTGGTTGAAGATATCAAAAAAGTTCTTGACTGATTAAACCGAATGGATTCCTGCTATATTTAGTGTTCTTGCTGGAGTAAATAGCAATTAATTCCAATAGCGCCCACCCCGGCTGAAAGAACCATCTACCATCTTCGAGAGAAAACAATGTTGAAATTTTCCGAGATCAAGATTCTTCTGCTTCTGGGCATCGACAGTGCGACTGCTGGTTTTTTCTTCCCACTATAAGTGTATTTTTTTTTTCCACTATAAGTGTATATATGGTGGATGTAGGTCTGGTGATAGAACTGTACTAAATCTCTACATAGATTTAGTGAGGTAGAATGATTAAGGAATAATGTTTGTTTTTATCGCTTATTATCCAGTAATGTCAGATTTCTGAAGACATGGATCTCTCAGTAATAAAGAAAACTAGAATCTTCCAAGCAACTCTTTATGTTGTTGTTGCCGCTTACTGATGGAAATTATGTGTGAGCTTGGTGCAATTTTAAAGAACCAGTTTGGTTACAATAGCAAGATTCAGATTACATGACAAACAGTTGATGCATGATAGCTGACAATAACCAGCCATAAATTTTACATGGAGTTGCATTTCCACTTGTCAGAGACCCAACAAAATGACATAATTAGAAGAGTAAACAAAGAAATTGCAACAAAATCTGCAGACTTCACTTGAGTTATACAAGGCATGATGCTTCTAAGGATTTTTCTCAAGATTTTGTGCAAGGCATAGCTAAATGTAATTGTGGAAGCTTGTGCCATTCTCACATGAAATGAAGAACATAGTTTCTGCTCACTAAATCTTCCCTTTCAGAACCAATTGATGCAGTCCACAGAGCATACTGCTGATGGAAGATCATAATTTTCATCACAAACTTTTAGAACAGATCAAGAGAGCACATTGGAAAAGAAAATTGACGGCAATATTTCAGTAGCAATAAGCAAAGAGTTAACATTTTAAGTAGCGTACATTAGCAAAGAATAAGGAATGGACTAAGTTAAAGAATATGAAGTCCTCATGGTCGGCAACAAAAACTCAGTATCTCGGAGTCGAGCAAATCCACCACTGTTTATCCATTATTCCAGCAACATAAATGTCATCCTGCAAATGTCTCTCTTTGTAAGTCTTAAAGGTCAGATCTACGAGAAGAGATCATTGACAAAGATTCAAGAATAACTATTGTAAACGAATACCATGCATTTCTTCTTTTCTAAATATTTATCATTTGCTACACAATATCTTGTAAAATCTAAACTTGGTGTCAACGAATTGATGATACAGGTAATTATATGTCAAAAAAAAACAAAAAGAAAAAGAATGATGCTCGGGCTATAACGTCACCCATATGCAAATTCATTTTCATGATTCCTTTTTTGATGGCAGTAGCTAAAAAGTTACCTATACTACATATAGTGAGCTTGGAAAAAGGATATAAACTTAGATATAGCATATTATAGTTTCAGCTTTTCCTCTCCAATATGAAAAAGCTGAGAATAAGATAACTGCATGAGAAAAACAGTCTCAATAAATTATCATAACTGTCTCTATGCACTGCAAGTTGAAAGTATAGTCACTTAAGACAGAAATCATTTATTTGAGGTTAAGTGGAATCATCATCAATCTTTTGTGTAGTCACTTAAGACCTTTGACACCATAAAGATGAGTTTAAATTGATGCGTTAGTGCTCATCATAGCTCATCCCCTATCTTTGTGATCATTCAGATTACTAGCAGTTGTAGGTACCGCACAGGAAACTCCCTACGAAGTGATGCTCCTTTCCACACACACACACAAAACCAACCACCTCTTAAGGACATTCATTACTGTATATGGAACTTGTAAATGTGGATATAATGAACAATGGACTTGGACATCTAAGTGTGGCTAACAGACAGGAATTGCTTGTTGTGTTTTCTGAATACAAACTCGTTACTATTAAGGCACTCATCTACTTATATTCATAAAGCAAAATATGAATCTCTTGCCAGACTCACGCTATGAGATAGTGGATTTCATACATCTAAACCTACAAATTAGTACTACAGTCAGCTATAACACATAGAGGTTCTATTTACAGCAAAATAAATGACACGGGATTTCTAACAAGTACCGTTTTTACTCATAATTTTGGCAGCATATTATTATCATCTTATACATAAACAAAATCCGTAAGCAGTTTTACATTTCATCAACCTGGTTTATGATGCCTTCATCATGTTACCAAAATCAATGAACAAATAGTAGTTAACAACATTCCTACTACATTATCTTGCCATCAATTTCACTTCTGAACCTCCTGCAATTGTATGAACAATATCCTCAGAGTGAGCTCCAAATTAAGACCTGCAAGTGATAATATTCTCTCCATGGTTATTTTTTATCAGTTGAGGCACAGTCCAAGTTTCATTTAGTTCCTCATAATCGAAAACCTGTAGGCTCTTGGATACCCTAACCTGCAAGATAATGTCCAAAAACTAACTTATTTCCTGGCATGTTCTCATGTCTTCTAAATCAGCGTACAACTGGGGCCTTCAAAATACTATAAAGTTGATCTTTTAATGAGAAAGGCAAAGTCCTACTCTATTACAAGTATAAATCGCATGATAACCACTCATCGCAACGAGCAATATCTGAAAGCAAATTAATCTAGTAAACTGTATTTATTTTGATTTGTCAACAACAGGGCCCCAGAAATTTGTAATATAAAGACAAACTGTTAAAGGTAGAACCATGAGATAGGATCAGACCTAGCAGCTGATACGGAAATTAACATACACAAGCTCAGGTTGCAACTACAGAAGTAGAATTAGGGTAGAGAGACAAGAGATTGTGAAGCAGGAATTTCAAGAAAGAATACACATTTGTTTGCCTCAGAAATAATAAAGAGATAACATCATACCACTTCTGAGCATCAAAACATGGTGGCAATGGATGTTAGAGATTTGCAAGTGATATTACCAAGCCCAAGAATGATAACATGATGATGTGATCTAATGTACGTACAACATTAGAAGCAGTCGAAATTGGACATCTTGCAATATAAACAGACAAGTTTTGAGCATCAACAGTAGACAGCTTTAACTAACAGTTAACTAATAACTTGCATCATTACTTCACAAAAGAATCCTCTTAAGCATTGTTTATTTCTTGATAGAGACTGAATCGCACTCAATGTGTTCTACCAATTTCCTAGCTGAAGAAAGACAACAACCAAATACAAAAGACTCAAAGGTGAGAATTTTACCTTCGTCCTTCACTCCAACGCAACAGTGGCGCCGACTTCCTTGAGTTTGGCGGCGATCGCCTCCGCCTCCTCCTTGGTCACCCCCTTCTTGAGCACCACGGGGGCCTTCTCCACCAACTCCTTGGCCTCCTTCAGCCCCAGGTCGGTGAACGTCCTCACCTCCTTGATGATCTTGATCTTGGCCGCGGCGTCAAACTTCTCGAGCTTGATGTCGAACGCAGTCTTCTCCTTCTCCTCGGTGGCGGCCTCGACACCCGGACCCGTCCCCGCCGAGGGCAAGCCGCCTCCGGCCTGAACCAATTGATTGAGGCCGAGCTTGAGGCGGAAGAGGATGGAGTAGTCATTGCGCTCCTCCTTAGTCAAAGAAAGAAGCTCATCGGCGATTCGCTCGAGCTTCTGGGTCCGCGACTCGGCCGCAACTCCGCCGGAGGGTGCGGAAGAAGAGAAGTGGCGGGCGGCGGAGAAGAGGAGGCGGCGGAGCAGCATTTGGGGCGTCAATGGTGGCCTTTTTGGGATTAGGAACTACGGGAAACTTAAAAGGAATAACTACGACTCGAACTACGGGCGCCATATTTGGATCCGATAACACATAAAACCCGAATCCGATCTGAGTGTCATATATGAATCATGTTTTGGGATCCGTTAAACCACCGCACCTTCCTTTCTTCCCCCCTCCCGAGTCTCCTCGTCTCTCTGCTACTCGAAGGCCCTCTGCCGAGGCGTGCGATCTCTTCGCGATCAATCTGTCCTTTCCTCCTCCTTCCTTCTTCTTTTGGCTCTATTTTTATCTTGGGTGTTCTTTTGGGTTCGGAATCTTCTCCCGAGATCTCTTTCCTGCTGGGTTCTGTTTCGTGCTGGTCTAATGCCCGTATTCTGTTCTGGAATTAGGGTTTTCCATCTGCCCCTCTACTGAGTTCTCCATCGCCTTCGATAGCTGATTGCTCGGGCGAGTTGTTCTCCCGCCGAAAGATCGGTTCTTTCATGAGATTGCATCTGCAAGCACTGATTCATACTTTCATGTCGATGGCAATCGAGTGCAGGCAGGATCCAACAGGAGAATTGGAAGATAATGCAAGAGATTAAAAGTTCAAGATGCCACAACAGCTATTTCAGTGTTAGATGCAATGGATTTGGGGACAAAAGCTAGTGTGGATACATTGGGAGAGTGTGCAACAAAAAGCCAGATTTTCATCACTGAATTGGGTATTTGTGGTCAGCCCTAGTGTCATACAATTCCTGTTGAAGAATTCTTCGAGAAAACTGAATCCGTGCCGTGAATCTATTACCCACCATTCCCCGAAGAAAAGGTGGCCATTTAAGCTTGCAGCACAAGGCAAAAACAGTATCATTTCAGCTTAATGCTGCTGCAAGGAACTACCTGTGTTTTCCGATGAACCAATCCGTGAAACAGCATGTAATTCGAAGAGGACTTGATGCTTGGCTCAGGTATTCGTTTGGTTGTCAGCATGATAAGGTGAGGCCCGAAGCTGACTAAATCCTGGTTGATCATTTCATCCTCTGCTTTCACTTTGATAAGCTACCATACAGCAGCATCCCGCCAGCAGGTAGTCAAGGGATCTTTGTGATAGGACTTCAGTTTCCTGCTCACGCGTCTGCAATGGCAGCTTATGAACCACCAAATCGGTATATTTCTGCCAATCTGATTGTGGCTTTTTGTGGATGACCAATCTCGTCTTCTTTTCCCTATGACCAAAAGGATCAGCAAGCTTGTGCGAAAAGAATACAATTACTAGAGACTAAATTGTGGTCCTTTGATCCTCGATTCGGATGTCGTAACGTTGAACGGAAGTTCGTAGTGATCCTCAGCTTGGTTGTCCTGGCAGAGATCGGATTCACCAGAAGACAACAGAGTAGGATCGTTACATTTCCCCTCCAAGATTTGATCTTCCAACGATACCAAGATCAACAACCAAGGACAGGTACATATATATGTACATGATTCTAGTCAAAAGAAAGAGCATCCGTAGCAGGAACCACAACAATCTGGGGAAGGAAGCCACCAAGTCAAGCAGAGAAAGCGCCATCAAAGGCAGCCAAGCCAAAGGAGCTCCGTGGTTCCAGAGCCCTCCCCACCTCCTTCAAGGCAGAGACCTCCTCCCTGGCCTTCCTCCCCAGAGCCGAAACAGTGAAAGAAGCCAGGTAGTGGAAGCACTCCTCTCGCCTCACCCCATGGTCTGCCTTCTCCCAGCGCGCCTTGCTGCTCTTCTCGAAGTCCTCCGCCACCAGCAGCGCGATGTCCGCCATTGCCCAAAACTTCCACCTTGCAAGTCTAGCCTTGTGTGTTGTGGTTCACCGGTGACCGATGGGGCTCGAGATTTATAGCATGTGGTGCGCGCAACATCATCCTCCCGTCTTTGCTGCGTGGATGTCGGCGTGGGTGCGGATAAGGCTCGCGCGTTTGGTGCTGTTGTCTATTCTACTCTGACCCGACCGACCCACGGCGTGCATTATTGTGGGCTTTCGCGGTTTCTTCTGTGAAGTGAGACGTACGTGGACGGTTTCGGAGTGCGGTTTTCGTGGAAACTTCTGGTTTCGCCGGGTGCCAAAACCAGAAGGGAAACATTTGCCGCAATGGATCTATGATCATTTTGTTAGATTCGTGCAGAGTCCCAACAATTGAAATTAAATATTGTTTCTTGCCTGTAAAAATAAGACAAACTCGGTGCTATCCGAATCTCCTAATTCAAGAAGAAAACTACACTACGTCGTCCACCGTCACACCAACACATAGGACGTCCCATATGACGTGGTATGAACACCGTCCCATGTCTGCTGGCAGACGACGTGTCTCCCACTGACAAAGACCTTCGCGCACCGAAGAGGAGGATGACGGTGGCAAATAGTAGTCCGCTTTTATTATTGACTTGGAGTTGGTTCGTAACCAATTGGGTCGCACGCGCTCGATGAGGTCCATGGTCTTAAGATAAGATTAGGTAGCTCTTGGAAGGTGGAAGCTTATTGTGTTAGAAACCCATGGATGCTGCTTCTCCCATCTTCTCCTGGATCGGTACGTCACATAAATAATGCCAGCCAGTATCATTAGGATAAGCATGCGTGTAGTATTTGCACGTAATATTGCAAATATACAGTGATCTGGGCCCGCACACGCAACGACGGACCCACCTCTGTGTATTTGCAGCAAAAAAGAGACCTTTTTCTGGGTGCGGTGCAAAGAACGATCACGAAATAGATGAAGGCAAGTAAACATATCACGCTATCTTTATGTTCTTGATTCGCAAGAACGCCTGCCATAAAGATCAACCGACTACAAGTTTGGGATGGTGCAGTTCAAGCGAACCGGCTAGACCGATTGAGATCCGGTTCGGACCATGCTAATCGAATCGGTTTTCGAGCCGCGATTTGCCAGTCCATTAGTAATCAGTCATCCTTAATTAGGCCCTTCGTCGCTGACATTGGGGCCCGGCCCACAAGAGCCTCTTCGTTTGGCAGGTGCTACCGGTTTAAAACAAGATTCGATCTCCTTAACCCGACGAAACATTTCTCCCGTCCCATCTGGACATCCCTTCTCCAACCTCCCTCCCCCAAAGCCTTTCTCCCAATCCCAGAGACCCTGTCGAAACCCTAACCCTTAATCATCCATCAATCCAGTTCGCTTCGTTCGAAGAAGCCTGAATCGAAGGTGTCTTCCGGCGGTTGGCATCCGATCTTTTGAACGCGCGTGGGAGAGGTGGAATCCATGGCGAGGAAGCCCAGCGGCAGCAACAGCTGCTGCGTCGTCTGCGAGGGTTCCAATCTCGCTTCCGTCTGCGCGCCCTGCGTTAATTATAGGTAATTTCTCTTGTTTGATCATCTGTAATCTGCATGATCGGATATTTTTGACGTTATTGACTTGGGTTTCCTCTAAACTTTTCAGAATAAATTATTATAGCACCGTGTTGATATCGCGGAAGAACGTCCGTGAATCCCTCTATTCGAGGCTGAGCGGTGAACTGGAGGCGAAGGTTAGGTTGCGTGCCTGTTGACTAGGGTTTTTAATTTTACAATGTCCTGGATTTTGTTAAAATTAGTAGAGCTATTTTTCATGTCTTCTAATGTTTTTTCCAATAGTGCTGTCTTAGGTGTTCTTGTCTTGTTTCAATGACAACCATGGATCACGTAACTGTTATCTACTCTTTTGATTTGATCATAGGCAGAGCATAATGAGAGAATAATTTCTAGAAAACGATGGTGCCAGGCATCTCACATACAAAGTTCCTTTTCCAGATGAGCCCATGTGAAGAAAATCATTGTTCTTCTTAATATGAGAAACTAGGAGCAAAAGAACTTCTATAGATTGCTTATTTATTCTTTTGTTTACTCACGTTTAATTAGCTGCTACTTCTTTGCTTGCTTTTAATTGAACTTGTTTGGTTCAAGTATTAAAAGAATAAAGATAATTATTCTAAGAATATGATGAAAGGAGTAATATATGATTTTTATGTTCAGATATATTTATGATGGATGAAGAGAAATAGAAAAAATACCTGTATGAATGAAGGGAGTAGCTAATTCTACTGTTTTGTTAGAATAGGCTATTTTATGATGGTGTTGTCATAGCTGAAGTGGTCATCACTTAGGTTGCTACTAAGATGGTGGCCATGGCTTTTGGGGTAAGGTGAGGTAGAGGAGGGAGAGAGACGGAGGAGTTGAGGCTTGTGGTGGAGTTGTGTTGGGTTCAAGAGATTGAGTGGAGAGAGAAGGGAAGACTGCATATGATTGCCATCAAGGAGTGGAGAGGAGAGAGGAGAGGGAGAGAAGGCACATTTGTGCACGCACACACACACACAGAAGAAAAAGGTCATGCCTAGGGCTGCAAGGATATATATATAATACATTCTGACGATGGCATTTTAAAAATAGACATCCAGATCGAGAGTCATACAACTCGTCTCATTTTAAAAAGAAAATTCCACAAGTCTCATTTATCACAATTCAAATGCTCCTGTAAACCAATGCCAACTTTTATAAATGTATAGATTAAGGCTCATTGTATTACCGTTTTTCATTTGATCATTAACAGCTAATCGAATGAAGATGTGATTTAGACCTTCATGGTATGACTGTTGTTTGTTATCCATGTATTTGGTATCATGTTTGTGTTACTGACTCAAATCATTGATTATACCTTGATCTGGTGTTCATGATGAGGCTACCACCAAGAGTGCTTATTGATGTCTATCGGTAGAGACCCATTGTGTGAGAAAAATGGCCTGGTTAGAAAGGTTCTCCAGATCATAACTATAATCTTGATCTACTGCTGTGCATATATTCTTTCAATGCCAAATTGTTGTGAATTATTGTGTTGCCATGATATATCCTCCTGGCCGAGAATTGAGCATTACATGAAGGACTTGAGATGGTGCACCGCTGTTGATGTAGGCTTGGGATTTCTGATTTACATGCTTGCTATACTGTATTCATTATTATGTTTATTCTTCTACTGTTTTTTATCTCTTAAAAACATTTCTTCTGTTTTGTGTGTCGTTTCCTGTTTTGATATATATATATATTTTAATTCTACAGAGGAAAGCAGATGAACAAATTAATTGGAGAGTGACAGAAACCGAGAAACTCAAGAAGCTGAAGGATCATGGAAACTACTTAAAGATGCAACTTGCAGAAGGTTTGTCCCTATGTAGGTAATACGTGTGTAAGCACCGAGTCTTGTAACAAGCAGGTTTGTGCTCTTTGGTTTTTAATCTTGTCGGTGTTATTCTCTTACAGAGAAGGCTAAGCTTGCAGAAGCCTCAAATGATTTGAAGTTGAGACATGAGTCACTGGATTCAGCTTTTGCAACAGTAATGCATTTTACTTTGATATTATTTGTACCCACTTGTACTACCTTTTGTCATTCTAATATGCTTTAATCTTGCATCGATCACTTGTGACTGTTGGACTCCGATCTTTTAGATAAAAAGGAACCGTATGGAGTTGTTGGATAAATTTAATAGTGATCTTATATACAGCCAGCGCTTAGCCCATGTAAGTACCTTTTCTTAATATTTTTGTTCTTTTTCATAAAATGTTTAGGAAATTTTGTGAATAATTTTTTATATGTTCTGTTCTAGTTTCAGTCAGTCCGGTTTATCAACACTGGTTTTTTATAATTCATATTATTTTGCAATGGGCTGTAATGCTATTTTATACAACATTGGTATCATCAATATTCTTAAATAAGAGGCAATCTCTATGATTACCTCATGTTCTTGGATGTTATGGTCTTGGACATAAGTGAAAAATCATTGTTCTTGTGATCCTAGTCTTGCATGTCTTTGAGATTAAGCCACATGTCTCATCGTTATTCTTCATTTGTGTCAGTATCTTTTTTTATTTCTCCATTTTGTCTTTATTTCTATTTTTCAATAAATTTTTAATCTCTTAAACATGAAGTCCCCCATTCTTCCGGTTCATTAGCTCTTGAGTTTTGTTTAATGTATGTTCTTGCCTGCTGGTGTGTTTGCTTGTAATTAATGATGAAAGGCATTGATTGTAGATTGGGTAAGTTTGAAATGACAGACCTTATGAACTGATGATATATCTTTTTAATTAATTAGTATTTTAAACTTTGATATTTTAATTTAAATCACCTGGTATTAGTTTGCTTAGGATCTAGTGCGGTTTGGCTGGGGCTTAGTATGGAATTGTTAGCAATAGAAGACATTGCCTGGCTAAATTTAGCTAAGAATGTAAGTTATCATAGACATAAAAATGCTATTATAAAAATCTTATACTGAATCTTATTTTTGATAAAAAGATAAATCTGATGAAAGCTCAAATTAGGTAAACCTTTGCAGTGTAAGATAGATATTCATGAGGATCCCTGCAATAAAATCAAAGAAGGCTACTGAGACATTCACCCCTTCAATATTTCCTGCTCATTTTGTGTCCCTCTTTTGACTGCTGGTTTCTCAAGTTAGGATGCAATGTGATAATGCATGGTTCAAAGGTGTATGCTCAATATATAAACATTTAAGTGTTATATGACTATGGGAAAAAAAATACTGAACATAAATATATTATATTCCAGTTGTTATTTCATTATATCCTCATTTCTTAATTTATTTTTAGTTTTTCTTTTGTTTTATCGTTTTTTCTTTTTTCTGAAATTGTGATATTATTTTATGCAGATGGCAACCTCTGAATGTATTCATAAGCAGTCCGTGGTTATAAAACAGATCTGCAAACTCTTCCCAATGCGTCAGGTAATGACTGTTTAGCTCGTTAATATGATGCATTGTTACAGTTATGTAGTAGATTGGCTTCATTAGTTTGAGCTAAGTAGGTAAGGATCAGTCCTATGAAGCTACCATAAATAGTTGGTGAAAGGCATACTGGACAGGTATTTTGTTATCAAAACAGCAACTTGTTAGTTACCCAGGGTTATGCAGTTCCATGCTTCTGTTTAGTTGTCCAATGGACGACTAATTTATCTGTTTTGCCATTTTGCCCAATGTTCATATATGACTAGGGATGCAAATGAAATTGTCTAACTTGTCTGCCTTCGATGGATGCTGACATTTCCCAACTATTCGGGATAAGCTGTGTGGATCCTTTTTCCATCATTGAACTCGATAAAAAGCAATATCCTTAGTTAATTTAAGAATATATAAATCTTTATCTATAGTTTCTAGTAAGGTTTTCATGGTTTCTCTCATACCATTGGTACTAATAGTCTTACCTCTTCTAACTACGATGTCTTAGGGGACATGACGATTAATATCCTAAATGGGTATAAAGGACCTCTAGTAGAAAGGACTAGTAACTACTTAGATGCAAGTTCTAGATCATCTACTAATTGAAAAAAAAGTCAAAGTTATATTAATATTTCAGTTTTAGTGGTAAAAGTCAACTACAACAAAAAAGTAGTAAGTCCAACTTTTTATGGTAAAACTCGTGTTTGTCCAAAAGTCTAGGATTGGAAGTGTAAAAAATAACTGTTATAAAGAGTGTCCTCAAAACCTTTAATTATTATTTATGCTGTGAATGTTAATTCTTTAGTTGCAACCTCATTATCCAAGTTGTAAAAGAAAAAAAGAATGCCATGATGACTCTTGTACTCTTTCCCTATATATAATTAAATCGACTATAAAGCCATCTGTTGCATGATCAGACTTTAAAGAGATTGTTAAAATCATATAACATTTGACAGAAGTTTCCTGAGTGATATATCTTGGTAAATGAATATGATACAATTTAGCTTGTTTGCTATCTCTGTGCTTTCATTTATTTCTTCTATAGTGGTTTGTTGTCCTTTTGGTTCACTATTCTCGTTCATTTTCAAAATATCTGCCAGATAAGATTTTGCATCTTTACTTTGTTATTTGTGAATCTTCTTGTTGAATTCTTAAAACTTTTAGTAGTTCAGTTCCTCTTCACTTGATAGTTAAACAGGGTATCCTGGGGATTGATATAATGTTTTTTCTGTCATTATGACCAGCACAAATTTTCTGCAAATGGTATGGGGGATAACTCCTATGTTGAATTTATCTTTCTTTCCAATTTATAGATATTCTATGCTTACCAAGTTCTTTGCCATAATTTATGGTAGTAGTTCAATATCTGTTATTTTTTTGCCACCCAAACAAATCTTTACTTTATTAGAAGTATCTTATTCTGGCCCAAATTTTTGCTTTAAAAAGTGTTACTGTTACCAAGTGTGGAAAGATAACATTTGTAGGTGCTAGGCTTGAAGGAAAGAAATTAAGACTCAACAATGAAGATGTGCGTATGAACATACATGACAAACATCTTTCGAAGATATTCTTTTGTTAAAAGGTGAATTTGGCTTGAAAAGTATACTTTGGCAGTCAGAATGTTCAGCATTTAAGAAATAAGTTATAAAGAATTTGGTTGTAGCAAAGATGAGCATGGATGATTGAAGTGTGTTATAATCAAGGTTCGCTGTACCGTACCATACCTGCGTTTCGACCCGGGCTCGGTACTGTATGGTACCGGTGTACCAAATTTTTTTATTTTTATATTGTAACAGTGCTACAATATAGCATTATAGTACTGTAGCAGTACTACAGTATAGTACTGTAGTGGTACCGGGTGGTCCACGTACCGATAACCTGTCGGACCGGTATGTACCGCCCGATATGGGCGGTATGCTTCGGTACAACAGACCTTTGTTATAATGATAAAATCGGAAACAAAATTATATATGTAATAGGTTACAAATGCTAATTGTGGATGCTGATGAAAAACTTTGAATGTCTAAAAAAAGACTGGTATAAGAAAAAGAATTGGTAGGAGTGTCGAGTTTATTCAAATTAGAGGTACCATGAAAACAATAATAACAACAAAGAAGTCATGGCTAGAATTAGTGAGGGAATTTAAAGGTGAAATCATTAAGGAATTTGCTTTTGTTTGTGCTAAATAGGATATGTGCACAGATTTGCTATATATGTGGGACGAATGAGTTGTTATTGTTGATTATAATGGTTGGTGGAATTCACGAAGTTCTAGCATGTCTGCATGGTGGTTAAAGAAAAGGGTTTTTCATGAGTTTTGGGGTATCCTTTTTCCACGTTTTGCTAAAGATTTTTTTTTTTTCAAAAATGGATTTAACAAAATTAAGCATAAAAAGCCTAAGATTGTTCTCATTATATTTGGTTCTGAGATTTATAGGTTGAAACCTCTTTGGAGAAATGAATTTTTTTTCTCCAAGTAATATAACCAACACTGGATAGCTGATTATCGAATTAGAGAGTACAAAACATTCCACCATTGCCATAATGGATGAAGACTTTTTAATAGGTAAGTCAGATCTTTAAGAGACTAAACTTCTATCTGGAAGTGTTTGTTCCTTTCAGTATCTAAATTATTAGAAGCTGAGTTAGCACCTAAGGCTAATACCTATGAAAATGGTTCACATTCAGTTTTACTTAAATATCCCTTCCCTTGTCTTATCTATGCAGCTCTGGTGAATATATACATGAAACTTCTGTTACTCTGCCTTTTCTCTTGTGAAACTAATTTATAATGATAAAGATTAACTCATAGATGTTGCTAAAATGATTTCAGTATTCGAAGATTGCTTTAGAACAGCTTAAATAGTTTCATATGATGCTTCTTATTTCATTTCTAGGTGAACTCAGATGGAGCAAAGGATGGATCAAATGGTTTATATGGCCAAATATGCAATGCACGTTTACCTAGAGGACTTGATCCACATTCTGTTCCATCTGAAGAGCTTGCAGCTTCCTTGGGGTAGAGTTTTACTTGCTTATCGATTCTTCTGGTTTTGGATCTCAATTGTTTCTTATTTTAACTCTTTAGAGAAATCTAGTTGGATTCTCAATATCATGTCAAAAACACTTATCAGAATGTTCCATTATCTTCATTTTACCTCCATTTTGTGCCTCGTTGCATTATGGCTCCGCTCCGTTATATGGGTTGTCTATATTTTTTAGATCACTTCTCTCTGCTGTGGATTTATTTGAGGTTGTAAAAAAAAAAATTCATGCTACTGTTAGTGTTTGTTGCTTTAATATTTGGTGACCCAATTGAGTGGGCTATTTTGTAGTTTGGTTTATGAGTGAGTTGTCATATGTATTACAGCTTTATGTGCCACTGCTGTCTGAGCTTACTTGATTTTTGCCATCTTCAATTTTGTTTCATTGCACTACTTTCTCATATTATGGTATTACATCCTCAATGGTGCATAGTTGAGGTTTGCCTCTCAGAATATTTCTGAGGTGACTATAAAGTCATTTTTTATGCTTTTCAAACAGGTACATGGTCCAATTGTTAAATCTCGTTGTTCCAAGTTTGGCTGCTCCAGCACTACACAATTCAGGTTTCGCGGTAAGCTACATTGTTTGCCAATTAGTATTAGCGACATCTATAATTCATTTGTAGGCAGACAAGAAGGCCCAATTAATTTTACTCTGGTTTCATATTTCACACCTGAAAGTGATTAGTTAATGCAATATAACTTATATAAATATATTTTTCTTGACAATGAGTTATGTTTACCATTCATCATTTCTACAGAATGGTAGATGTTTTCCTTCATGTTGTGCTCTTCTGTGCTAAATTTCCTGATTAATGAACTATGTTCATGAGCTAATGAATTTAGTGGGCTGTATTGTTGCTTATTTTATACCTTTGAAAATCTGCAACAATGACTTGCTTTCTGGATGATATATTTATCGTGTTCATCATGTTGTTCCTTTTCTGTCGTGAAAATGAAAGAACATGACAAGAACTTCTGGTCTTTATATGCCACTGCTCTCCATTATCATTGTGCTTTGATCTTGTTGTTTTGTCTCTCCAGGGTTCCTGCTCGCGTATATGGCAACGAGATTCATATTGGGATGCTCGCCCATCTTCACAGAGGTATTGCATTGCAAGGAGCTTTTATCCTATTTATTACAATAACATAATCACACTACTTTTGTAATATGCAGCAAGGAATATCCACTTTTTATACCACGCCAGAATTTCTGCTCTTCCAGTGGGGAAAATTCATGGTCTGATAGAAGTTCCTCTAATTTTGGTGTTGCTTCAGTGGAGTTAGAAAGAAAGCCTTGTTTAGAAAGTTCCAGAAGTAGTAGCTTCAATTATTCCTCTGCCTCGCCACATTCTTTTGAGACTCACAAGGACCTGCAGAAAGGGATATCACTTCTCAAGAAAAGTGTGGCATGCATCACAGCATACTGCTATAATTCATTATGTCTGGATGTGCCCCCTGAAGCTTCTACTTTTGAAGCATTTGCTAAATTGTTGGTTGCTCTATCTTCTTCAGGAGAACTACAATCAACAAGAAATTCATTGAAGATGGCATGCTCAAGGTATTTCATTTAGTCTTTGTACTGCAATTTTGTGAAACTCGATGTCGTTCTTTTCTTTGGCCACATATTGCAGTCACTATTGCTTGTAGGTTCCTTGAATTGTGCAATAGTTTGACCAATGAACTGTGACTTGGACTGCTTAATAAATGTATATATTAACTAATGACAGTTTATCGTAAGGTCCTGGGTCCGAATCCTGCCTTCTCCACTTACCTTTTGTAATATACACACACACACACACACACACACACAAACACAAATGTTATTATTGTTTTAGACATGCACAACACCAGGTTGTAAGATGATCTTAGGAAGTTGTATAGTTTGATTATATAGTGATGACAACACAGGTTGTTGTAGAAAAGTTGGTCTCTTATAAGGTCTTGCTAAATATTCAACTTAGAAAGGTCTGTTTTAGTTTATTCCTTGAAATATTTACGAGCAATTTCATATGTATTCTACAAACATTAGAAATTATGTATTATCACATCTATTCTCGTTAAGAGTGTATATATATGAGTTGGGCAAAATAAAGAAAATTTCATGTTCTCCCTGTAAGGTAGTATGATGATTTTTTTTTCTATTTAAAATTTGTCATAATGTACCTTTTAAAGGGTAAATATGAAATTAGCTTCTTCAATAGGGGTACATATGAAATCTAGCCATGATGAACCCCATTGACATTTCTTTATTTAGCTGTCCTATCAGTTACATGTATAGTTGCAATAATGTCTTTTGTGTGATGAAAATTGTGTTTTTATCATACTTCAATATGTTTTTGTATTGTATCACCTTGTTGTGGTCTTAATGTCTCGCTAGACATCTAAATCAGGAATTAGAAATTGTTAACTATTATTTGAATTTCATGTATTTATTCAATTGGCAAATAATGCAGTTTAGTGACAAAATGATGTGTGCTCTTCTGTGGTTTGTGAACTACTCTTAAGTCCATGGTATGCATACCTTGTGAAGCATACAACATGTTGCTCTTTAGTGGATTTTGTACTTTTTATGATTGTTCTATCTGCATCATTAAAACTGAGAATCAGATCATTGTATTCTTAGTCATCTCTATCTTTCCGTACATGCATGTTCATTGAGATACCATCCATCAACTTTTTACATGAATGGTAATTTTGTTTAGCCAATCGGGCCATTGACCCTCTTATTTTTCCTCTGAATGACATGGCAAAAAAAGCTTCCATTTGTAATCTTGGTCTTGAGCAGGTTAGGATTCAATATCTAAACTACCACTTGTAACTGGTGGCAATAGTTGTGGCTGAGCACAACTTCATCCATCCATGTGCAGTTCTAAATGGTTGTCAAAATTTTTTTTTTTTTTTTTTCATTCCGGTGGTCTATGGGTGTTAGGGATGATGATATAGGAATTTGGTTATAGATATTGGCATCAAAAGCAACCTAAAATAAAATCCTTGTCAATTGTTTTGTACGTATACCAAATTGCTGTTTCCTATATTTTATTCCATTGTATGCATACCAAATGGAAGGTTGGAGGCAGATATTTGCAGTAAAAAAGTCATTTTATGTCATTACCAGTTGTATCACTTTTTTTTTTTCCCATTACTGATTGCCATCATTGATTCAAAGTTTTCTTTTATTGGCTATGCAGACCAGAAAAGCAAGCTCGGCAGGTGAAGAGATCATCAGTGTGGAGTGTAAATTCAGGGGCTACATCAAGCTTGGTTGACAGCATGCAGACAAAGATCATGGTGAGGCCAACTGCCTGTAATCTTTATATGTGCTATGTCTACTGTCATGGGTAATTTACCTAACAAGTTCACTCTGTTGATCAGCCAAATGCTCGTGGTAGCAGCCACCTTGTGAATTCCGACACAAGTTTTCTCTACTCTGCTGAGATGACTGAATTCGGAAAGTCGGAAAGCCTTGTGGAAGAATGGGATATTGTGGAATGTCCGACACTTCCTCCACCACCATCACAAGTGGAAGACGTCGAACACTGGACGCGGGCTATGTTCACAGACGCCACAAAGAAATAGCAACATATACTGTAAATATGCAAATCTTCTTCAGGTCATGTGGCTAAATGGACCTGCAGTTCTTTTGCAGCGAAATTGTCAGATCGAATTAGGATACTTTAGGTTTAACACTGGGATTGACCTTCCATTCATGAATCAAAATATGCAGTGTGGCAATTTGTGTATGTGGTTCATCATGCTATCAAGTTCTGATGAACTAATAGTGCTGATTACAATGTACTGTAAAGTTGATCCAAGTGTTAAGTAGTGGCATGAAAAAGGCAACTAAGAAGGCATTGTCTCATGCTAGATTGGATCATTCACAATAGACAAATATGCACTCATTAAAAATCTTTAATCTTTGCGAGGAAACTTTGATTTAATGATTGTACTTGACGGTGACCGGTACACCGGCAATGCCAAAACAGTGCAACATTAGATGAGAGAACAACAAAAGGTATGTAATTCCGGCCTATATGCTTTCTACCTGAGCAAAAGTCGCCACGACAATTTAACGCTGAGATGTCGCTGATACAATTCCGGCAAACACTAATCTTGCTGTGACAATCGAGAAGATGAAGTGTTCTGAAACCCTAATAACAGCAAGGACATACGACACAACTTAATTCCGTATACAGAGCAACCTTTTGAATCCAGAGATTGATGAAACAGATTAAAGCGCTCCATCATGCAATCAGATTGATGGTCCGCCACAAAGAACAGAAAGATAAATCCATCATCGTCAAGCTTGTTTACCAGATCATCCACGAAGAAGAAGGCCTCGCGGCACTTCGAAATCTCGTCGATTCTTTCAAGAATCGTTCTCGGAGACGACGACAACGAACCGAGCGATGCAGGAAACAATGATCGATCTAAGACAAGGGCGGACATGGTCAATCGAAACCTCCCCTCTCGATGGTTCGATCGAGGAAAAGCGTCGCGTCCCTCCATTTAGCGTCTGCAGCAACGTGGGGTAGGGTGGGAGGGAAAACTAAAGAGAAAAGGAGGAAAACACCAAAGGGTACGATAAATCGCCAGTGCGCTTACCGGATGCCAGCCAGCTCAATCGGAGTCCCAAAAAAAAATTTTTTGTCGTCAAAACCTTCAAATTCCGTATTCTTAGAATCACCTAAGGTGACCAGAACTATTAGACGTTACGTGGAGGCTCCGGCTAAATAGAAGACTAAATAGAATGGGATACGATCACTCTCGGTTGGCATACCGAATAAAAGTCAGCTCTCAAAGTCCCCCAAAAAAATTATTTTGGTGTCCAAACTTTCAAATTTTGTGTTCTTATATTCACGTCGGGTGACGAGAACCTATCAAATACAACGGTGAGTGGACTTAAGCTATTAATCATATATATATATATATATATACTCACTATTCCGATAAAAAAGAGCTTTTCACAACATAAATCGTAGCCTTATTGGCTAACTAATGACCCATCAATCAAATCTATATATTTTGTGAGAATTGCCATGAAATCTTCTAACCATAGATCGTGGCATTCTGTGTATGATCCAGTGGCAGTTCAACTGAAATGATGGTGAGTCCCAGTGTTCGCCTGTGAGAGAAAAGTTTTGAATTCAATTACTCTTTTCATTTACAATCAAATTGATTGGTTCTTCCTGTTTATATAAAAAATAAACTTTTATTATCTTTTCAATTATATGCAATTAGATTCTATTTCTTTTATAATTTAAATGCGACTCCTTAGACTACTAAGATTGCATATGATTCGTACTTGCTCTGTGATATATATATATATACAAATATTGTTTTATATTGGGTTTGGGTGGTCCTCTACAACATTAATACGTACTTATTATTGTAGTCAACATGGGAATATATTATTAATATATTCTCAGCTAAATAAATGGTTTTGTTTGTTATCTTTTTTATAGTTCAAATCTTTTTTAATGTTGATGTTAGAGAATAATTCTTTTGCACCAACCAGCGGACTCATAGGTGGGGAAAGATCTAAACGATACAATAGGGACTGGTAGAAGATGAAAAATATCAGCTAATTTAACTGAAAGATTTTAATTGTTTATCACAAGATTCGGGGAACAAATTTGGCTTTCTCCACTTACCTTTTGTCCCCCCCCAAAAAACAAACTTGCAGAAGGTGAAAACAGAGAAAATAATTGAACAAGAACATGTCCTAATTGAGACAATTTTTTTGACAAGCTCGAATGACATTTGCTCAGCTTTCTTTTTTCTCCTCAATTTGGAGAAGAAGCTACATTAGCGTCAACCACTAGGAAGTGTCTCAAGTGATTTACCAGATTTGTTGCTGAGCAATGGAAGCCCATTAATTTGCCTTCCTGATCAAATCGACAGGCTTCACAAGCGCGAAATGGCATAGTCAAGTGCGTCGACCAAGAAATCTGAATTATCAGAGTGACACCAATTAATCCATGAATTATATGGTCAAACGAAAGGGTTAATGACCTGCTAATCAAGGAGCAATGAGAGTACCTGCATCCTGTTTGGTGAAGCACATCGGCGGCTTTATTCTAAAAACATTACCATGAAGACCTCCTTTCCCAACCAGAACTCCCAGATCTGTATACGAGAAGGATTAAGTTTTTTGATAGCAACCGGGAGGATAAAATTTGCACAATGGAGATTTGTCCTACTTGAAACAGAAGAGAATATAAGAGAGCCTACTAAGCCAGAATCATACCCTTAAGCTTCTCAAACAAGACTGCTGCCTCTGCCTTGGCAGGTGTCTTGTCCTTGTCGGATACAAGTTCTACTCCCAACATCAATCCCCTGCCTCTGACATCTCCAATGACTGAAAAGCAGCAAGTGATAAATGAGAAGATAAAACATTCTCTGAACAATGCACTGTACAGACAATCCTTTTTTCTGTGTTCTAGGTAACAAGATACTGAATAACTGTGTCATAGAAATCAATGATCAAAACATTAACTCATGATTGTCCTAGGTAACATTTGATTCAAGGCTCTAATTACCTTTTTTAACTCATGATTGTCCCTAGACTCTGTTCATATAGTGCATATTAGGAAATCATTAAGTAGAAAAAAGACAAACAGCATCAGTTTTAGTCTAGATATATCAAAACATAACATGGAAAAACAGAATATTCTGAGTTCGAAAGCAGAAATTTGAAAGGCATCGAAATTTAACTGTCATGCTTTTGCTGAAGGGTTCTCAGCCGATCTATCAATTGGAAACCAACATCGGCGCAATGTGCTTGACGCTTTTCCTTGTCCAGAACCTTGAGCACAGCTAGTCCACCAGCAGAACATACCGGATTTCCGCCAAAAGTGTTGAATTGGATTCTTTTGGACATCACACTTGCTATTTCAGGAGTTGTGACAACTGCTCCTAGTGGTAGGCCATTGCCAATACCCTGTGAAAATCATCAAACAGAAAAGAACCAAGTTCTCTGATTCATTATGCAAAAGTGTCGATGCCATATTAGGCAAAGTCTTTTAGAACCAATTGTATGCATTATACTTGATGAATTTGTTACTACCACAGAAAATACTGTTTGTTAGAGGAGGGAGTGATGTAAATTGTTCACTTCAAGGGAAAAAAGAACAACAATGTATGTGAGAAAAATCTTTTACCTTTGCCATTGTGACAATGTCGGGAATGACACCCTGTGTCTCAAATCCCCAATAATGGCTTCCTGTCCTGCCAAATCCGCTCTGAACCTCATCTGCTATGCAGACTCCACCAGACTTCCGAACGATATCATATACCAACTTTAGGTACCCTGGTGCCAATTCAACAGCACCTCCAACTCCCTACAAACATTTGGAAGCAAAAAATGTTAAGTTCCAAGTTGCTGGAATAAAGAATAAGGATCATCCTTGAGGAATAAAAGAATTACAACTTTCCAGCCACTCTGCAAACTGAGCAACCCTGACCTGAAAAGTTTCTGCAATAAAGCCTGCGACATTTCCAGAAGTACCATAGTTAATATGGTCTTCGACTTCTTTTGCATAACGAGCTGCATCAGAGCCAAATGCTCCTCGATAAGGGTCAGGGTTCATAACATGATGAATCTCACCCTGCAAAGTTTTGTGCGAAAAGAACCGGTCTTCAGGCACACATGCAAGTGAGAGAGCGAGAGAGAGAGAGCATATCATTTAGAAAATCTTTCTAAAATAGCCAACCTGAGGAATTGGGTATTTCCAAGTATGTAAAGCTGTCAGTCCTATTGTACCAGCACTTCCACCATGGTATGCATTTCTCAAGGCAATCATGCCTAGATTCCCAGTATACATTCGAGCCATCAACATTGCTAATTCATTTGCTTCAGTCCCTGAATTGACGAAATACACAACCTGCATTTCTCCTCAAAATAAACGAATATTAGCATATAGAAACAAGAGTGTACAGACCATTGTCTTACTTTCATTGTCGGTAGCCAATTCTTTGGGTTATTACAAATCCACATGATCGACATGCAAGATCATAAAAGTTCAGACCATGTTAATTACATGTAATTAAAATGTTTACAGAAGTAAGCACCATTAAGTACCAGCCAATTATATCAATTTTAAATAGCATCTGAGCAACCATGATTTCTTGCTTTTCATAGCCATTCCTACATGAAAAAATAGTCATCTTCTGCTAATGCTACATACATAGATTAGCTAGCAG
Organism: Musa acuminata AAA Group; assembly: GCF_036884655.1. NCBI lineage: Eukaryota > Viridiplantae > Streptophyta > Magnoliopsida > Zingiberales > Musaceae > Musa > Musa acuminata. The sequence continues at coordinate 28,874,415 of NC_088358.1, read as the reverse complement.
TTGAATATAATCTAAAAGAGCTGGCATAAAGTACCTTAAGGTTGCCTGGCATTTTCGAAGCTAGAGCTTCAGCAAACTCAACAATGACATGATGCAAATAAATGGTGGTGGTGTGCTGGAGTAACTGTGACTGCTCCACCACCGCGTTCACCACATCAGGATGACAATGCCCGCAAGATACCGTGACTATGCCGGCGAAGGCATCAAGATAACGTTTTCCGGTCTCGTCATAAAGATACTGCATTTTCCCTTCCACAATATTCAGCTGAAAAGGAAAAAAACACTCCTTTAGGTTTGGCAAAGAAATTTCATCTATTAATACAAGACAGCTGAAGATATGCAGAAATTCTAAGCGGAGCCAAAAAAAGGAGAAAGCAAAAGATCCAAAAGAAATATATTTATACTAAAAGAATGGCAAACGAAGCAGATTAAGATGGTGAACAATCATTATGCGTTCAGGGAGACATGCGGGCCACATTTGTATGATTCGAGATGTAATCTCACTGAAAACTAAGAAACTAGTCGGGATCTGAAGCGCATCGAGGCAAAAATGGGATCCTAACAAGAACCCAAATCGAATGCTACGACGTCTGGAGAGAGGACAATGGACGGCAGAGAGATCGGGACAAGAAATTACTGGCTTCTGGTAGTAATAGAACAGCGATGGTCCAAGAAACTTCTTCCGCTTCTCGAGGACCTCATCGGCCAGCATCCCCTTGTACGGCCGCGGCTGGTGGTCGAAGGGGGGCAGCGACGGCGACGCGGAGGAGAGGCCGCGGCGGAGAAGCTCGCGGAGCTGCACCTCCGATCGGAGGCCGCTCCGCCACAGATTGCGCCGGAGGAACATCGACGACGAGAAGGGGAATACGAATTAGGGTTGGTGCGGAGAGGGCGAGGAGGAAGCGGTGGACCCTCGCACTTCCCCCTCGTCTGATACTAATTGGCGCCTACCAAAGGCAATGCACATGGGAGGGTTTAAGAGGAGCGAGATCATACTTTAGTACCCCGGAACAACCCGATTTATTATTGGAGGATAGCAAGGAGGTCCCACATGGAATCGCGATGGTTGGACACTGACCGGTGCGAAAACGTTGGCGCTCGTATAAAAGGATTTGCTGATGAGCTGGAGATTCGGCAAGTGGGACCTTCCCACGTCAGATGCGGCGCTTGGGTCATAGGATTGGCTGCATCGAGGGAACAGCTTTCTGTAGGAGTAGATTATGTACACCTGTTGACACAAGTGGAAGGCAACTCTTATCACGTCGTGATAGAAGATGAGTGCGGCTCACACGGAAAAGACGGGGATGATTGGAGTTAAATTATTATTTAGTAACACAACTAATACAAGTGGGGCAATTTATTATTATTATTATTATTATTTTTTTTTTTTCTAAAACCACGTCATTTGTTTTTAATCCAATTTTTAAAAGCATAAAAATCAATTTTATTCTTATAAAATATGTAAACTAATTCAGATCAATTCAATTCAAATTCAATTTTCTCCTCGTTTGTCTTCTTTAATTCCTCTTCCTTTTTTTCTTTTTTTATATCTCTTCCTTATAAGTTAATTAAAATTGCCCTTCGTTATACTTACAATTGAATTGAAACACATTCATGCATAGAATATGTTTAAAAATTATACAAAAATAATCTTAAATTCATCGTAAAATGAAAAACTTAGTAGTTATCCGACTGGTGCACACTAACTCATGTCGGCTGTTATCAAGAACTATCAACAACAAGATTATAAATAGTATCAACGAGAAGTTCTCGGTAGCATTTATATTAAAGAAGAAAGGGCCATCAGCTACGATCCAAATAATCCTGCCAAACAATTATATATTCAAGAAAATCCCACAACATAATTAGAAATATTAACTACAAACAAATATGCTCCGAGGTAGCAAGCAAAATAGATGAGATAGTTAAGGGATGAAAGATGCTATACATCCTGCCTGCCACAAGTTGTTCAGAAACAGGGACCCCAAGAAATGGGGGAAGGGGGAGCATAAAAATTAGTACAAAGAAAGATGAGGTTTTCCAACTCAATCGACCACACTCTTACCGCTATCAAATCAACCAATGGCTGAAACTGGTTACACTAAATTGGACAGAAACCTTGATTTTGCAAGGCCTGGGAGCCCAAAAAAAAAAAATATTGGGGGAAAAATGATTCCAGTTACATGTACAAGGGAAGGAAAAGAAAAAGAATCTCACATTGTTATGGCACAGAGATCTTGAAAGACGGTCCTAATGTTAGGCCTCTCGTTTACAGGGAGAATGCACCTAAGTGATACAGCAAGCAGTTCATCCATCACCCTTGGACATTCCTCCAAGCCTGTGATATCTCTATCGAAGCAGTCCGTTCCCCTCCCCTCTCTGTTGCACATCTGAACCCAATCTGTCAGATCAACTGCACCTGTCTGGCCCGAGATAATATCACCAGCACTTCTTCGGGTTAGCAGCTCCATAAGTATCACCCCAAATGCATACACATCAGCCTTAAATGACGGGAATGGCTTGCTCGCACTTTGTAGCTCAGGTGCCCGGTACCCAAGTGCTCCCAAGTTTAATATATGCTCGGCAGTCCCACCTTGTGTCGTGAGACGATGGAGGCTGTAATCTGTCAATCGAGCAGTGAGGTCTGGGCCAGTCAAGAGGATATTTGTCGGTTTTAGGCTTCCATGAGCCAAGCCCTTCTCGTTATGGAGGTAATACAAAGACCGAGCCACATCAATAGCAATTTTTAGCCTTTGGCTTACTGAGAGGCGGGAGTACCTTCTAGGTGTTGATTCTACAGAACAACACAGTTAAACCAAAGAATAAGATACTCACACACCAAAAGAACAACTAAATTATGAATGACAAGTCCTAGTATGAACATAAATCATATGTAGCTATGTTAACAAGCAATGCAGCACAAAACAGAGTGGTTATTCTTCTAAAACCAAAAAAAATTCAAACAAAAAAAAGCTGAAAAGTGAAAAGGCCAAACAGCAAAGCACAAGACGGAAAATTAATAGTAATGGAAATAAAACAGAAGATAGCTCCTAAAAGAGGATACCAAGATGAGGTATAGACCTATCTAAGGAGGGAGTGGTGGGTTATGCTTCATGAAACAAAAACAGAAAAGAAATAATGATTGATTTCTGAACCACAGACATTTACACATCTTGGGAGGAGATGAGGATCATACCAAGATGCATAAAACTTTCGTCTGTATAAACATAGCAAGATCAAGGGCTATGGGTATTGCAAGATATCTTACTCACATTTGTAGGTACTAGATGCCTTCTGCTGCTAAGAATATTGAGAATTTAGAATTCACTATTTAGTTTTTCGAGATCTACCTTCATAGCAAATGAATCATCAATTACATTATCTTAACTAGAACAGTGACTAGATGAATATATTAAATGAAAAAAAAAGTCTTAAGTAAGACGAATGCAATTAGCAAATCTTTTAGGTTGCCACATATTGCGGGACCCCCCCAAAAAAAAAAAATCCCATCAGGGTTTTTATATACAATATGGGACAGATACTTGAAACAGATGATGTACATAACTAGGACAAGAATTGTGATTCAAAGATGCAAAAACTAGACAAGCCATCGTGGGATCCTTCATAGGCTATATAGACTCAAGACTTCATATAGCCTAAAGAATTCAGTTGAAGTTTGTAAGAAGCAACTGAAAAATACCATCCCTCGTGATTTATTAGCAGTTCCTCGACAGGCTCGGACTTCATAATTAATTTCTACATCCTGATTATGGCTGTTCTGACAACTCCATATCAAATTATTTGTTTCCACACCACATTTTGTCCCAAGTTTGTCTATAATACACCATCTCACATGTTGTATTTCCTCAATAGACAATATCTTCAGTCTAATTTGTCCTTTTAGTTCCTTCATATTCAACAACTTGCAGCAACCATGTTGCTGAAAAGAACTAAAAAGAAAGCAAGACCACGTTGTGATCAAACAAAAAAGAACTTTTCATTATTGAGTCCCTTTTCAAGTCTATTCTAAACAATTTCTTCTTATCCTTCTACTCAACTGCCACTTAACAGAATCTGGGAGGCATGGGCTCCTGGAAAATGGACTATATAGACTTTTGATTAATTTCACTTAATATGAGACTTGAATCAGATCAAGTAGCATTAAGTCATCTATAAATTTCATTTATCATGTGACTTGAATTGGATCAAGTAGCATCGACATTTTTCATACAAAGAACAAATCTACTTAACCTGTGGTATGCAGTTAAGAACTCGACAGAATCAGTAGGCATTTTTGGAACTTTGGGTCATCACTAATTAAGACTTCACCAGCAAAATTCACCAATTATATGTCATCTAAAACGCTACTTTCCTTGTAGAAGCACATTTACAATGAAGTTTTCAATCTTAATTTCTTTAGAAATTTATAGTAAATTAGAATGTATTGCTTTACACCTATTTGGCCACAAGTACCCAGTTATGGGCTATTTTGATATAAATAGTGTTGATGTAACTTTGCAAAATCATTTAGTGGTCCCATTTACAGAAGCAATAAGATACTTGGATATTGATAAAACATAAACTAACTTCAAGATTTTTATATGGTAAAAGGTTGACATGAAATTGAAGGGGAAGTTCATAGGGAGAGTCAAAGAAGCAACAGAATTACCAGAGAACCAAAGAAGACATGTAGCAATCTAGTAATTGTATCAATATCAGGAAAGCAGCTGAAATGGGATCAAGTTACAGAAAGTCTTACCATAAAGATAAAGTGCCAGACTATCTCCATTAACATAATCAGAAATAATCAATCTCTCTTGCTCCCTTGGGCCCCAGTAATAGGCCCTCCAAGGGATGATATTAGGATGTTTGATGGTTCCAATTCTCTTTGCTTCTTTAGCAAATTCTTTTTTGATTTTGACAAGGCCAACTCTTAACCACTTCACAGTCAAAATGTGACCACTATCAAGGGTTGCTTTATAGGAAGTCCCATGGCTGCTTCTACCAAGAACTTCTGCAGGGGCACGAGATAATTCTTCGGCAGTGAAAATCAAAGAGTTGTCCAGGAAAAAAAGTTCTCCAGCCAGTCGGTCTGGTGAATAGACATCCAACATCACTGATTGCTCAGATACACCCAAATCAATTAAATGAGGCGAAGAGCCTAATGGTGACCCTGGAGAAGATCTCTCTCCTGTGGTACAGGTCGCAGGATGATTCTGTAGCACATTATTTACCGTAGATTCTGTCCTGTGATCAGAATAACCACATTCGACAGCTTCTGTTAATAACTCCTTGTGTGCAGACACTGATCTGGTAGCTGATGTTAAGAGATGATCATTCGAGAAACTCATCGAATTGGTCACAGGAGTATCTTTTGAAGATTTAAATATCTTACGACGACCAAATCTCCCAAGTTTTACTTCCATTCCAGTTGCCTGATCTCTAAATCGATTCTTTCCACAAAGTTCTTGGGTCCTTATCACATATAATGCCATTAATGCAAACAAAATTAACATGACAGCACCAATAGAGCCAACAATAGATGCAATTCGAACACTATACTTCATATGATGATGACTATCACCGCCTTCACCATTACTTCCTGAAGACATGCCGTTGGGAGAAACCAGTAAATTATTTCCTGGATAAAATGCGGTGCTTGGGAACCTCTGCAGAGTTTCTGGTATAGTGCCTGATAGATCATTGTAGGAAACATTGAAAACATTCAGACCTGACTGAGGCATGTCAGGTATTTTACCCCTAAAATGATTCATCGATAGGTCAAGTATTTCCAAAGTGCCAAGCTTGCTTAGCTCACTGGGCAACTCTCCAGATAAGGTATTGTTTCGAAGAATGAGCAACTTAAGTCTTTGCATGTTACCAATTTCTGGAGGCAGTGGACCAATTAATAAGTTATTAGATAAATCAAGACTCTCCAGATGACTATAAGAAGGAAGAACAAGTGATTCGGTTGAATGTGAACTTTGAAGTGGAATAATTCCAGAAAATTGGTTCCCTGAAAGATTCAAGCTAATTAAGGTTAAGGATGTGAAAAGTCCTGGCAGAACTGGTCCTGAAAGTCTGTTTAGACTGAGATCAATTATGGATAACTCAGGATAATTTCCTAAGGTAGAAGGAAGAGAGCCAACCAAAGAATTATTTCGAAGTCTTATGGATGTCAGGTTCTGAAGTTGAGATGCCTCAGGATAGTTCCCAGACAATGAATTTGAGCTTAAATCAACAATTGCCAATGTAGGTTCCCAGCTCTGCATCACAGATAGACCACCAGAGATATTGTTATTACTAAAATCCACTGATATGCATACCCCTATGCTTGACGGCAATAAACCTGATAGCATATTCGAGGACAGATTTAGAAACTTCAAGGATGTAGAGGTGATATCCCTAACATTACCTGCAAAAAAGATAAACATGTTAATCAGCTGATCTTGGAATAACAAACTGGAGCAGTGTGTAAAAAATGTTTACTAAAACAAAGAAAACCATTTCGGTTGATAATTGTAAATACAAAAGTTAGCATTTGCACCATAAAGGAAAAGAATTAAAACCATCCTCCGCATTCCTGCCATTTGATTTTTGTACATTCCCCAACCACAACCAAATGTGCATCTTACCACATTGGTTTTTAGTTGTTTCTTTCATTCCCCAAAGCAGGGTCTGAGTTACATGTGATAATCGACAAACAATAATTGCATGGGGAATCTGGGTCAAATCTACAGCCCATGGGCATATCAAAGGCCCAAAATAATAATATCAAGTGACATACATCACCCTCTAACCATACCTTACCCTTTAAGCCCTTTTGTTCCCCCATCTTGCTTCACTTTGGTCATTGTAGATTTTATTTTATTTTTTCTTCTTGGACTATGGCCCACATCACCCTCTAACCATATCTTATCCTTCCCAAGTCATGTATTTTTCTTGACATGACAATAATTGCCGAATTATTAAATAACTCGGCCTGTATTACATTGGACTTAAAGGACTCAATATCTAGGTTCTAATAGACCGATCCACGATCCAATATAGTTCAACAAACCCTATATAATTCAGGAAAGAGAACCTCGCTCCAAACATAGAAATAGGTCTTACAGCAGGACTCCTTTAATTTTAACTGTATTGCTGTTGTTTGCACCATGTTAAACCAAATGAAGCAAAATACTGCTACAGAAAATACTGAAGAAACAATATCTCCACTTAAACGACCTTTTTCTCTAAATGCAATATATATTAAGACGGCATAACAAAGACCATTCACTTTCATTTGGATGCAAGAATGTGATCTTCCAAAAGGGTTTTTCCCTTCCCTACAAGGTAAATTACCTTAAAGAGTAGTTAGTGACATATTTTCCCTAAGAAATTTACCTTCTCTACTAGTACTATCCAGTAACAGAGGTCTATCAGAAGCAATGGTTTGTGCAAGTAAACAAAAGGCAGATTGTGGAGACGGTCAAGCAAGACTCTGATTATTCTACTAAGTTTCTCAAGTGCTCTTAATAGTCGCAACAGATCAAAGCATATTTACCTGTAATGCCATTTCCACTGAGGTCAAGTTCTGATAAGTGCAGGGTACTGGCAAGCAGAGCTCCCGGTACAGATCCATGCAGCTTATTAGCAACAGCCCGGAAAACTCTTAAGCTGAACACCGAGTCAAAAGACGGAAGTTCCCCACTCAGTTGATTGTTGCTGACATCCAAAGACTCCAAATTCTTGAACGCTGGTATAGCATCATTCGAAAAGAAGCCGCCGCTGAGCTTGTTATTACTCAAGTTCAAGTACTTGACCGTATTCCCCAAGCCCGTGAGGTTCTCCGCATCAACAAGGAGGTTCCCGGTGAAGTCATTACTACTCAGATCGACATAGTCTATGTTCCTGAGCTCCGAAAGCAGCGTCCCGATGTCTCCCCACAGGCCATTGGATCTCAAATCCAGCACCCTGAGCTGCTGAAGATTCCGGATCCCGGCGGGAAACCCTTGCGACAAGTTATTCCAAGAAAGATTGAGGTAAGTCAACCCCCAAAGCTCAGTGATCCGGCCGGGAATGGGCCCGTAGAACTGGTTAGCCGAGAGATCCAAGCGCCGCAGCGAGGACACGCCGCCGAGGCCGGGCACGAGGCGGCCGGTCAAGGCATTGCCGGCGAGGCTGAGGTTCTGGAGGCGAGCAAGCGGGGCGAGAGTAGAGAACTTGAGGTCACCGACGAGGCCGAGGCGGGCGAGGTCGACGGCCACGACGCCGCCGGCGGCGTCACAGGCGACGCCGTACCACGATCCGCAGACGGCGGATCCCGCCCCGGGCTGGTTCCAGGATCCGAACACGCGGCCGGAGGGGTCGGAGGAGATGCCCTTCTTGAACTCGATGAGGGCCCTGGCCTCCTCCTCGTCCGCGACGACGACGGCGGAGAAGAAGAAGAAGAGGGAGAGCAGGAGGACGGCGTCGCGGATGTACGGATCCATCTACTGGGGTATTCTCCTCTGAGGCGAGGGCTGGGCTTCAGGGAGCGGTGGAGGAAACCCTAGTCATGGAGGAAACCCTTTTGAGGAAGGAAGAGACGAAGAGAAGTGCGTGTGAGAGAGAGAAAGGGACAGAGAGGTGTTGGGGAGGTGGCTTCAACATGTAAATTGGGTTAATTAATATTATTATGGTGAGGTGAGGAGAAGACAGAGAAAGGAAGAATAAGCAGAGCAAACAGACTGTAAAGGACTTATAATAAAACCAAATAGAACAGAAGACTTACACACCACACCCCCACATGATGGATGGGGGGGGGGGATGTGTTCCTTCTCACTCTCTCTCACTTTCTATCTTTCTTCTTCTTTTTTATATCAACTCATAAACAAATGCCATTTTGCTCCCACTCTCACACACACACATTTATTATGATTTCCAATTTAAGGGAAATTGGGAGTGATGGGCAATGACCTGTCATGATCAAAGTTTGGGAGGTGAGTCACCAAATTACTATTTTGCATGTTTATGGAAAGAAAGATTTTGGGAACAATTGATGGGTGAGAATGACAGCAAATGTGATTTTGATTCTGATGCGATTAGGTGAGGTACTAAATCAGTAGTACTACTTTGGTGGCTTGCAAGAGATGTAATGTTTGCAAGCTAAGCATGAGATGTGTTGTGGTTGGAGCCAATGGGTTGGGCTGGTCTTGTCAAAGCAAGCTTTAGACTTGATTAGATGTGTATTATACTTTCATGTGATCTTCACTTTTTATATGCACACTCAAAATCATGATGAGAATAAGACTTCTAGTAAGAAAGCTTTTAGCCAGTAAATATTTTGGGTGGTCAGTCAAATTTCATCTTCATCATTTACATTTATCATATGCATATATATTAATTATAAAGAAGAATCTAACATACCAAAGAACATAATAAATACTAGACCTGTGTGGATGAGCCTTGGAGTCTTGTGGTAGATTAAGTAGAGAATTGGGAAGAAGATAAGTAGAAGAGGATGTTGCTTTGGAGAACATATCTGCAAAGTTGTGAGAATAAATGAAGCACCTCAGGCTAGCTTTTTCCCAAGACCTGCCACTGCTCAAGAAAGATACAGCTTTGGACACAAAGACTGGCATCTTCTCCATGTGCATCCCACATGCCATCTATCATTCACTCCACAGAAATAAAATTAGGGGGTGATGGTGGCCTGTGTCTGTGTGTGTGTGTGTGTGTGTGGGGGAGGGCACATGTGTGCAGGCTGCAGGAACTTACTTGGCCTGGGGTTGACCTGTCCTTTGATGACTTCTTTGCAGGAGGTATCTCTCTACTCCTGTGCTTTCTCCATTGCTTTGCAAAGCCCTGTTGAAGGCTACTGGTTTCTGCTCATCTTGTGTCCCACCCCACAAGCAGAAACTCCTCCTTGTTCATTGTCCCATTTGCTGTGGAACTGATTCTAAATAGGCAGATGAGTTGCTGTGGAACTTTTCCTTTTGTCGGCAGGATCTATCTTGATTCCTTGAGCAGCTGTTAGAGAACAACCACTAGGTCAATGCAAACTAGTTTCAGTGCATAAAATTAAGTAGAACATGGATTATAACAATCATGCATAGTGCACATGATTTACCACACTGAGATTTTGGTTTAAGAGAACAGATTACAGCAAAGAGATTGAAGAGCAGGCAAGATAGTTCTTGCATAAGTGGATAATAATAAAAAAAAAAGAATGAGATTTTTGCTCAATATATGGATGGAGAGCACTGGAGAGGGCTGCTTTCCAGGTCCCTGAAGATGTCTCTCACTAAGTCCTCCTCATTTTGCACATAATCATCAAATTTTCATATCTAAATTTAGTTAAACTCAATAAATAAAGCAGTTTTAGATGCATCTAAAGGCTATTACACCACTAAGACAAGACTGCAGAGAAGATTTTTGGTCCTCAGAAACTCCCAAATGTGGAGCTATAGACTGAACAGCTATATTTTGTATGCTTGTAGAAAGATCAATGGAATCAACCTAACAATTAATAATTCTGTTGTCACATTTACATGGCTCATAAGTCACATATGAACAGAGAACACTGCAGCAGAGCATTGCTTTTCAGTGAACATTATAATGCAATTATTTAGCTGCCTGAAAACCATAAATTTGTTTTACAGATTAGTAGTCATATCTATATACATAATTAATGGAGATGCATTTGATACATTTCACCCCTTTTTTCGCCCTGAAACTACATGTAATGGAGATGTTTGGCCACAACTTTTCTCATTTGGGGTGATAAGCAGAACTTTTGAGGACTCTAAATCAATTTTCTTTTATTTCAAGTCAATGTAATCTCTTTTCTCTTATTTTTTGAGAAAAAAATGGGAAGATTATACAATATTGATTCTAAAAATTAAGAAAGGCCAATAATACCTAAGCAGAACTGGTGCCAGTATTATGTTGGAAGAAAGCTTAGACAAGAAGACAACTGCTGTAGAACCCCCAAAGCTAGTTGGGAACACTAATATGGATTTATTGGCTGAAGACCAAGCTAATCAAAAGAGAGCTGCTATTGCTTCTAGGTAACCAGTTTGCTGAACTCTTCTAAGTCATCTGCCACCCTATATTTTCTGAGAAATTACCCAAGCAAATCATGCACATGCATTTTCTATAAAACCATGAAAGCTAATGAGAGTTCAGCAATTTCCAAGAGAGAGAGAGAGAGAGAGAGAGAGAGAGAGAGAGAGAGTCGTTGGTAAAATTTATTTTTAATTTATGAAGGATACCTTTGCTAAGCATTTCTACTCACAAAGTTGAAAGACTGCTGCATCTGTTGAGCATCTCTAAAACCTGCATCAGCAGGAGCTTTATGCATTCAATCTTTCTTCTAAATAGTGTTTAGGTGTTTGGAGAGCTTTAAGATTGCATTGTGTGCCAACCTCTTGTTTGTATAGTATAAAAAAAGAATTTAGATGTACCTGCAAAACATAAATGTGCAATAGACAAGAACTTAGACAAAACAGCTTATGGAGGAATTTGGATAAACTGGAAACTTATTGTAACAACAACAGGATCTTGTACCATGTACCAAGAAGACATGTTATGGTCTCATAAAACCTTGGTAGAGCTAACAGTAGCATTAAACAAGTTAGGACCAGAAGGGCTTTTAGATGACAGTGACACTTGCAGAATGCAGATATTGATTAGCCTGCACATGCCCAAGCCTCACCCTCTTTGAGCATTATATATGAAGTATCAACTCAAGTGATGTGAGATGACACTAGAGAAAGGTACAGGGAACTCAAAAGTTGGGCAAAGATTTGTATACATTCTCCTCACTCCTTAAAAATAATAAAAAAGAAACCAAGGAAAAACAATGCCTTTCACCAACCAAATGTCCCAACTCCACAACCCCAACCCCCAAAAACCCCCCCCACACACAATCCCTCTCTATTTCTAACATCTTTGTTCTCCCATGATCCCTCAAGACTCCTGCTTGCTGATTCCAACTTGCTCCTTATGTAAGGGTTGCTTGATTGATAAAGACCTTTCTTCCATATCATGGTTGAAAAGGGAAATGAACCCCATAAAGGAGTACTGAGAACAACAGAAGAAAAAAAAAAACATTAACATTTTCTTAGGCCCGTTTTCTAGGCCAATCAAACAACCACTGGGCTCCCAGTGTGAGAACCCTTTGAAATCTAATTGGTTCTGGAGTTTCCCAAAGGTTTAGTATTGTCATAACCTTAACCTATGAGGCCTTAGACAGGTCATCTGAACACACCTATCTTGGTCTAAGCCAACCTTAAGCTACTTAACCTTCAAATGGAGGAGGCACCATCACTTTTGATTTTTTCCTTGTGATGGTGGTAAAAGAAATGTCTCAAGCTGATGATGACACCTTCATGACAAGGAGGTTAGAAAATCAGTGGATACAGTTCTTTCATTAAAACAGGTGGTTGGAAAGTTAAATATAAAAAAACTCCTTTATGCTTGTAATAAATAAAGCATGTAAAGAAGTTTCAGAGAAAGAATTCAGCACTAGCTTGCTCAAATTTGCACACCAAGGTACTTTGGGTCCCCATGATGCTCTGGGATCTGGATTGATGACCTACAAAGATCCACATACATATTATTTCTTGCAAGTAGAGAGAGCACTTTCATGACCATAACAGGCACAAAAGAATCATCTTACCATGATATCAAAGGTCGAAGAGGTGAATTCTTTAATTCTACCACACCTGTAAAGATATTTAAAATCATTTGATCTCCTCTTGCCACACTGATATCTCTAAAGACCTTCTGGGTATTCTCGAAAATCTTTCCAAATGCTAGCAAATAGCAAGGTAGAAATAATGGTTCTAACTTGTGATAACAAGTTGAAGGAGAAACAGAGATGATGTTGGGGGGAGAAACAGAAATAATGTATGGAGAGAGAGAGAGTAAAAATACCAACACTGTGACAGCAAGTTAGAAATAATGGTTCTACAACTCATTATGTTGGAGGAGAAACACAATAGGATCATATCCATGAAGAACTAATTGAAAATAATGTGCAAATACACACAACCACTAATCTTTCAAGTATTTCAAGAACACAATTTGTTCTTAAAAGTCATTGAGAAAACAAAGTGATCTGAAAGGTTAATTTTTACTACGAGAGCTTTTGCACGCAATTTGGCTAGAAGAAAGCAACCTGTGACGAGGGTTCTCTATGTGACTAATAAAAGCTTGATGTTGATACATAGCTCTTCTTGGCAAAGGCTAAAAATTTACATTACATCCAGTAAAATATACATAGAATAAAATTACTGTAAACAATACAATGCCCCCCATATACAGAAAACAAGGAATACAAATGTGATTTCACTTGACACAGAATGTCGTTATAGGAGACATGAATGGGATAAAGAGAAGTGACCTTAGTGAGTTTCTTTCATCAATTTTGTGTAAAGGTCATCTAGGCCCAGATAGTTCCACTGGATGAAGGTTGTCAGTGGAATCTTGAATCCACTCGTTGTGATTATGCGGGGCCAACTCATCGTGCCGCACCACTTCAACCTTCTGCCATTCCTCCCACCTCTCGGCAAGACCATCTCCTTCGAGCATCCTTACCACCTCCGACATCTTGGGTCGTTCCAATGGTGAGCCCTGAGTGCATAGCAGCGCAACTTGGATAAGCGACTCCACTTCAGCTTCGATGTAGTTGTTCTGCAAATCTGGATCCACTAACATTTCCAGTTTTTTGTCTTTCAGAAGACCTTTCACCTGGAAGCAATGCAGGTATCAATTAATTAACATCTTCCCATGTACCAGAAAAGCAAAGCTGATACAAATTATGTTCATAAACAGAGCCAAATAACTAAAATTAGAAACAAATAACTAAGCAAATTTTGTTTCCAATTATGCACTAGTGATGTAGTATGAAGTTCTTATTGATCCCTTATGAGAGCTCTGTAGCTCACCAACTCAGAGTGCTGAGCTTCATGGATCAAATGATTTTATACTACCCTCGAATAAGCAGACATACTACTAGATGCCTCACTAACGTGAAAGGCGGATATACTCTACCAGTGGGTCCAAAACCAGTCTAATCATTTTCACCCTTGGATATCGACCATAGTGTAAACCTTAAAACGTGCATGATTAGATCCCAAAGTCGCTAGAAAAAAAAACCTAGGATAAGGTGCACTGTTCCAGACCAATCCTAATCTAATAACTGACTCCAGATTCTTAATTTTTTAAAGTAAATGTGTAAGAGAAAGATGGCTTAATGAATCATGGGAACAATGGCCAGCACTTACCCAGTCAAGCAACATGACATCATCATCATTTGCAAGCCGAGCAAGATCAAATGCTCTTTGACCTGTGATCAGTTCCAGAAGCATGATTCCATACCCAAAAACATCAGTTTTCTCAGAGGACTTCCCCGTTGACAAGTATTCTGGAGCAATATGACCTATCGTTCCACGGACAGCAGTTGTGACATGGGTATCCTTGTAGTCCATTAGTTTGGCTAAGCCAAAATCCCCTACAACTGCCTCAAACTCCTCATCCAACAGAATATTTGCAGCTTTAACATCACGATGAATAATTCTTGGATCACAATGGTCATGCAAGTAGGACAGCCCCCTTGCAGCACCCAATGCAACCCTCCGCCGAATTGTCCAATCAAGTGGTGGCTCTGATGGTGGACGTTCTGCAAATAAATATTAAAATCTCATGAGATTAAGATAACTAAAAAAAAAATCCCTTAATAGAGATCTCTTTAATTGTTTGAACATTGTGATTGGTATGGCTTACTTTTTTTTCTAAAAACAGAAACATTGTTATTACTAAAATTAAGAAAATGCTTTACACTCCAATAGCGATGCAGTCGAAAAGAAGTACCTCTTAAGCATGATGCAACACTTCCATTAGCCATATATGGATACACAAGCAATCGTTCAGTAGGAGTCATACAAAATCCGCGAAGTCTAAGTAGGTTACGGTGCACAGCCATGCTAATCATCTCAACTTCAGTTTGAAACTGAAGCTCCCCACCTGGGGTGCGTTCTTCTTTTAGCCTCTTTACAGCTACAAGTGAACCGTCCGCAAGCCGTCCTTTATAGACTTTCCCAAATCCACCTCTGCCTAAAATGTTCTTGTTACTGAAACTATCAGTTGCAACTTGTAATTCTCGGAGAGAAAACCTTTTAAGCTGGCCCAAATGAACTTCTGGATCCTCTTCAGCTGCATAGAAATCCCTGGAAAAATTAAATACTACAAACATGTAAACAATACATAAAACAACATTAATAACTAACCAGGCACATCAAAGAAATGTTCTTGTGGCTTGCGACGACGCCACCAGGCAAAACCAATAGCAGGTGCAGCAAACAGCAAGGCAGCACCTGCAGCAACCCCACCAGCAATCGCTGCAATGCTGGAGGCACTACTTCCTGTTAAAATGACAAGTAACAAGCTTTTAAATCTCCACTCATGATTTTTTATTTTTCATGTAGCCTAGGCCAAAGCTGACATGCACCATGAATTCTTTATGAAAACTTGAAAAGAATGCTTTCAAAGGATAACCATATTAAGAACAAAAAGTCACCAGTGGATACCATGGGCCCGATGCAGGTAAGAAATTTTACCTACTCATAATACAAAATGTCAAGTAATCCATAGATTGAAGTGCATTAGGATTCCAACCAGGGTTTTTAATTTCATACCGTACCACTCGGTACAGGCGGTACGTATTGATCCATCAGCAGACCGGCACGCGGACTGCCCGGTAGGTTTTTGGCCCCGTATAAGGTGATATAGGGCTGTACTAGGCGGTAACGGTCAAAATTTCGATCGTTACCGACCTGTACCAGGCGGTACCATAGATTTCAGCTTTTGATGTTGATTGTTAGAATTACTTGTTAAATCAGGAATTTTTGGTAGCAATTTGAAATAGAACAAGTGTTGATGGAGTCTCAAAGAGGATTACTGCAACTAATTGAATTGAAATAAAAGCATAAAGCTGCTGAAATTCTATAAACAGTACATAAAATTGTCTTAACAATGATTTCAGGAAGATAATATGATGCAAGTCATTGTCCAATACTTCAGATTTATAAATTTAAATATCATTTTCAGTTCAAACATGCAGGAATTATTGTGAGGAAAAATCAGTTTATGATAGGAGAAACCATAGATTTCAGCTTTTGAGGTTGAGTCATTAGTTAACTCTTTTCTAATGACTCCATTTTTATAAATTTAAATATCATTTTCAGCTAAAACATGCAACTCTTTTTTTAATATTTCAGGTATTTTTGGGGGGATTTATGCCTATTTTAGGTGTATCGCTCGGTACGTTGGTACCGTACTATACTGAGCAAATTTTGGTACATTGGTATGATACGAGATTAAAAACCTTGATTCAAACACCAAACCAACCAATGCACAACAATTTCAAGTATACAGGTAAATCATCTCAATCCATCTTAACTAACACAAAGTGCTTGACATAGTTACTCTAATCCCATTTGTCATGATCTGAGCAACAAACTAGTGGGCCTTATGATGTAATCCAAAATGTTTAACTCATATTTCTGGTGATAAGTCAACTATGTATATTAAACCATCCTTTCTTTCATTTCTGATCACAGGATTATTTATTTCGCGTGAAGGAAATGTATAATAGCAGTGTGTCAAAAGAAGTATGGTGGAGGTAGGACCGTAGGATTGGCTACAATTAGTGGATGATGGCAATGGCAGGTGATGGGAAGCAGCACTAGTGGGCAGTTGAAGAAGGATGGTAGCCTGGGGTGGTGCAGTCAAGAAGGAAGATGAGGCAAGGCTGGCAGTACGTGAAGAAGGTGATGATTGAGGAATAGATAAAGAGCAAGAGAAGGAAAACAACTGAAAAATGATAATCTTGTACAAAACTTTAAATATTTAGATAAGATGCCTTTTCTTCGGGAACTATCTAAAAGCAAAAGGGCTTATCCAATTTAATGAGGACGTTGTGGATGAAACTATATAGTATGGATTTTTTTCATTAATAAAAGATAATGTGGTTGTATGGGAAAAAAGAAGAAGAAGAAGAACTCATGAAGCACGATCCTTAAAAAATATATCTTCTTCCCTCATGCCACTTCTAGAATAATGTTTCCGAAATCTGTAAATTTGTAACATCAAAGAAGGGAAATTCCCATTTAGGTACCTAGGAGCTCTAGTTGCCCTTGATAGACTCCCTGTGCTTATGATGAATCCTGGCAGCAGATTAACAATAGAATAAGTAAATGGGCTGGATTCACTCTTTCTCAAGCCAGGAAGATTACCTTGATAAATTCACTTTTATTGGCTTCCCAGGTGCTTGGCTTGAATGTGATGTGGTTGCCTAAGAAAGTTACCAGCTCCATTTAGAAATCTGATATAGATTTTTTGTGGTCAAAGCAAGATTCCCAATTTCCTACCGTACCAGAGTATTGAGCTCAGCTCAGTATGATACGGTACGAGTATACCGAGCAGTACGCTTTGACATACCGCTCGGTATATATATATATATATATATATATATATATATATATATATATAAAATAATAATAATAATAATAATTAGTTAAAAAAATAAAAATAAGGGTGACGTCACCTCGTTTCTTCTCCCCGTTAAGCCTTGGCTACGTCTTCTCCCCGCGCGGATGAGGAGAAGTCGCCAACGACGCCAAGGCCTCGTCACCTCAGATGAGGAGGCGACATCTCATCTGCGACGTCCGTCGAGGGAGGGCTGCGACGGATCTTCAGGTTCTCCTTTTTTTTTTTCCCTCTTGTTCCTTCTCCCTCGACTAATACCGTCCCGTAATGGGCGGCGACGGTCGAAATCGACCGTCACTGATCGATTTCGCGTGGTAACGGGGCGAAAACAACCCCCATCGATGGTACCGCCTGGTAGCAGGTGGTCCATGTACCGATCTGCTGGCGGACCGGTACGTACCACCCGGTACGAGCGGTATCATTCGAAATTAAAAACCTTGGGTCAAATGGTGACAAACTCCAAGAGTATGCTTTATATTGCCTGGGATTCTATCATTAAACCCGAACACGATGGGGGTCTTGGTATTAGGGATATAAATGTTGTGGCCTATGCTTTGTAGGTTCAGAGACTCCATGCTTACCTGTATCATGGTACAGGTATTTCCTTAGAGGTAGTGAATACTAAATATGATAGGGTCTCTCCTTGGACTAAAGACTTTCCTAACAATTGCAGTCGATCTTGGAAGCTTTTCATTAAAGCCTTCAGCCAATTTAATACCTATTTCTCATATGTTATTGGGAATGGCTCTGATATAAATGTTTTCAGTGATCGTTGGCTTTTGAGATTCTTATCAATTTGAAAATTACCTACTTTTATATCAGATTGCTCTGCTGATGCCTCTTTATCTTACTTTATTTGTAATGGACAATGGAAATATGATCTTGTTTTGCATATGTTTGGACACACGTCAGCTACCTTAATCCAGAGCATTGACTTACCTAGTTCCCCTAGTGAGGACAAAATTGTTCAGCCACCTGATCAGAAGGGGCAACCATCTACCAAACAGGCCTATAACCAAATAATGAGCTTGGTGAGAGGTCTGCCTAATAGTCAATCTATATGGCTCACTTGTGGAAAATACCTGCTATTAATAGAACACTTGTTTTCTGCTAGAAACTCCTCCATTAGAGGCATCGGACCACTGTTCGACTTGCTAGATATGGCATTGTGAGGCCTCATGCTTCTTTCCTTTGTAATCGGTCGGAAGATGATCAAATCCATATCTTCTTCTCATGTCAGTTTGCTGGGAGGTTTTGGTCACTTCTAGAGCAGAAGCTGGAACTTGACTTCTTTATAGATTGGGTTAATGGGGCATGCATGAGTGACAGGCAATCTCTTACTAGGGAGTGCGCATGGCTGCTTAGAGCCATTATTGCTTATGGCCTGTGGTTGATCTGGAAGGGCCTGTAATGATCAGTATCTCAAACCAGTCTATTTGCTATTTTTGCGAAGATTTATGGTCCGGTAATGAATCATAGCCTCTTGACTAAATTTGAAGGGGATTACCCTAGGACAAGTCATGTTTTCATGCACTGGAATAGATCCGCTAATAGATGGCATGAATTGAATTCTAATTAGGCTTTTTGTGCAAATTCACAGAAAGGAAGGGGCTGGCTTCCTGATAAGATTGGGGGATGGTGCTTGTCTAATCGCAGGATGCAAATACATTGAGAAGGGTGGCAGGAAATACAATGAAGCAATTGTTGTCTTTGAAGGACTCAACCTGCAACAGGTGAAGGCATCAAACTTCGAGTTGAGGTGGATGATATGACTCTTGCTAGAGCAATGAACAAATAAGAAGAACCTCCATGGCATATTCTAAACTGTGTTAGATCTATTTGGACCTTAATATTATGTTTTGAGGACTCCAATATATCTCATGTTTATAGAGAAGCCAACAATTGTGCTAACTGGTTGGCTTCGAAAGCAAAAATTTTCTGGCACTTCCCGGCTTTGGAGGCAAAGTACGCCTCTTGAGTTGAGTAATATTTTGTGCTCTAACGAGCAGAGCAACTCTTGTTTTCTCATTTTGAGCTAATACAATGATCTCTATTTTCGAAAAGAAAATATAACATATATAATAGTTTTGTTTCACAGTACGATCAAATTCACTTTAACAAGCTTCAAGGAAGAAACAACAAAGAGAATTACCTCCGGATGAAGGTGGCGGTGGAACAAATGGAGGTGGTGGAGATAATGGAGGCGAATTAGGACAGGCTTTTGAAGCACCCGGGCCACATAATCGAGCATTATTTTGAAAACTGCAGATCAAACAAATATGATTTGTAATAACAATATCAAGGTAATAGCAAAACCAAAATGTTAAGAAAATAGCTAAAACTGCAAAGCACCTGATGGGAGTGAATTGCGAGAATGATCCATTCGATGGAACTTCTCCAGACAGCCCATTGTTTGATAAATCTCTACATGTTTATTAACAAAAAAATTCATCTTATATTAGCAATTAAAATAACACAGTAGGCATAAATTGTTTACACAGACTACATCAACTTACAGAACTTGAAGAGCATTTATGGTGGTCAAAGATCCAGGAATGTGACCCGAAAGACTATTGTTGTTAAGCCGACTATCCTTGGACAAGAAATTCAAGAATAAGAAAAATGTAACTTACAAAGTTAAAAAGAACAAAAAAAATATTGTAAATTTAATGACTGTTCATCAAGCTAACATCCGGCATAAAATTTCACAGATTAAAGGATGACCAATCAAAGGTTTTGAGTGATCTGCTACTGAGTTTCTAGCAACAGAAATTATGGGCAATAGTGGTGTAAGAAATTACAAAGAAAAAAGAGAGAGAAACAAGAAGAAAGTAACACCACCAGCAGGCAAGGTACACTAAGTGCCTCATAAAATTCATGTGTCGCTTCTATCAGTGACAACAAATTGACAAAAATACAACATGCAATTCTAAGAAACCTATCTCAACACAATACTCGTGAATACACTTCATTTTCATGAACCTGTTTTAATGCACAATCTCTACAACTAAAATTTCATGTGTCTGACAAACAAAGAGTCGAGTCCTCATATAGAAAACATTACAACAATTTTTGCGAATGAAAACATGGGAAATACTTTTTCAATTAAACTTTAGATACAACTTGACATATAACTAGAGTGCCTAAATCTTTCTCCAAATAAATTCAGTCCCAACAATCATGTTACAATACACTAATTTTCCTGAAAAGTTGAACACCCCTAACCCAACAACATATACCTAAAGTAGCATGCATACTACTCTCAATATTAGGCTCTTAAGCCAAATCCCAAAAAATACAAAAAATGCATCGCGTGAATGTTGTAGAATTTGTCACTTTAAAGAATAACCAATGATCAGACATAACAGGGACATGAATATATTATGCAAAGATCTGCTAGAAGGAACCAACACAATTTGATTTAGAAAAAAAATTCAGGAAACGAGACTTAGAAATTTGGCATTGCAAAATCAAATAAATAATGCTCCACAAAAGTGCTTTTGTCTAATATGCATGTGGAATAGAACTACAAGATGCAAAAGCAAAAAGAAGGAAGAAAGGAGGTAATTTAGTGTAAGGGATAGGAAAGGGCATACAGGAAACGCAGATTCTTTAGGTTCCCCAACGAATCAGGTATTTCACCGGTGAATTTGTTTAGGTACAGATCCAAGCTCACCAGATTCGTCAGATTTCCAAGGTCGCTAGGAATCGTGCCACTAATATTGTTACTGTAAAGTTCCCTGAAATTGGAAATACAGATTCCCTAAATGTCAGTACCACAATTCAGTAGCTAAAAGCACCAACTGAACGCATGAATATGTTCTAGGTAGAGAATATGATTCTTACTATAACAGTTCCATTTTTAAATAACAACACAATTACAAAAGCCATTTGAGTCACATTTAATGGTCCAGATTCTCACGTATATTTCACCAAAAAAATCTGTTGTAAAACTTGTTTTTGCGGGCTGTTTGTCCACAATGCATCAGTTATTAATATCGCTTTCTAGCATAGGGGAATCCAAGTTCTGAAAACTTGAGGATGCACCCATGAAGATAATCTTTCAACAAGCTAGTCCAACAAATCAAAGTAATAAAATTCACTCTTGCAAACAAGGGGCGTACCCAGTACACAAGGCTCCCGCCAACGCGGGGTCAAGGGGGGTCAATGTACACAATTTTGCCTTTAAATATTTATAAAGAGGTTATTTATATGACTCAAACCCTGGTCTCTCAGGTCGCAAAGGATACACCCATGAAGATAATCTTTCAACAAGATAGTCCAACAAATCAAAATAATAAAATTCACTCTTGCAAACAAGGGGTGTATCCAGTACACGAGGTTCCCGCCAATGCAGGGCCAAGGGGGGTCAATGTACACAGCATTGCCATTAAATATTTATAAAGAGGCTATTTCCGTGACTCAAACCATGGTCTCTCAAGTCGCAAAGGATACATCCATAAAGATAATCTTTCAACAAGCTAGTCCAACAAATCAAAGTAATAAAATTCACTCTTGCAAACAAGGGGCGTACCCAGTACACGAGGCTCTCGCCAACGCGGGCTCAAGGGGGGTCAATATACATAGCCTTACCTTTAAATATTTATAAAGAGGTTATTTCCGTGACTCAAACCCTGGTCTCTCAGGTAGCAAAGGATGCACCATTGAAGATAATCTTTCAACAAGCTAGTCCAACAAATCAAAGTAATAAAATTCACTCTTGCAAACAAGGGGCATAACTAGTACACGAGACTCCCGCCAACGTGGGGTCAAGGGGGGTCAATGTACACAACCTTGCCTTTAAATATTTATAAAGAGGCTATTTCCGTGACTCAAACCCTGGTCTCTTAGGTCACAAAGGATGCACCCATGAAGATAATCTTTCAACAAGCTAGTCCAACAAATCAAAGTAATAAAATTCACTCTTGCAAACAAAGGATGTACCCAGTACATGAGGCTCCCTCTAATGCAGGGTCAAGGGGGGTCATTGTACATAGTCTTGCCTTTAAATATTTATAAGGAGGATGTCTCCGTGACTCAAACCCAGGTCTCTCAGGTTGCAAAGGAGCAACCTTACCGTTGTATTAAGGGCTGCCCTCTTGTAAACACAACAAAAAAAATATATAAACAAACAATACTATCACTTGATTATAGCCTTCATATACCACCATCTACATTTGATCCTACAAAGTGTATAAATAGCGTTCCCATTTTTGTTCTAATAATGAAGAGACAAATACCAACTGCAATATATATAAACATGAACACATACAAGTCCTGGCAAGCTCAAAAGCAGCATAAAATTCATGCAAGGAAGCATTAACAGACCAGTAAACACATCAACCATCACTCTGAAATAACCAAAGGAATGAGGAGTAGCCTCTATAACTAAGCATTTCATATTAATTCAAGTGCTTAATTCATATGCATGGGCGGATAAAGAACATGAACCAGAAAATCATCAACAACAAATAAATATATATATTTCAGTCCACACAATGCAACAAAGAAGAACATAAAACATGAGTTCAAAATATACACTTTTGATGGTAATTTTTCTATAAAGACCCAGAATGTCCCACTCAATAGAGATAAACTAATCTGACTTCATGGTGTAAGTTCTAAAACAAGGAGAAAAAGGAGAACCATGAAAAAAGCTTCATAGACATTGCAACAATAAATACTAGGATCAGAATGGTGATCCAGCATATAGTAGTACTGTGCAGATTATATCCATCATTGCTCTTTTTAACAGTATCATAGGATCAAAACTAAAAGAACATATTCAGGTCCTAAATAGCATACTTCAAAATGCTAATATATATCTTTTCTTTGGCACTAAAAATGAAGAAATATTCAGGTCTTAAAGAGCATACTTAAAATGCTAATCGATTTCTTCATGGAGAACTTACAGATATTGCAACTTCTTCAACAAACCAAGTTGGGGAACCAAATTTCCAGATAAGTCTGCATTTCCAAGATCGCTGCAAGTAAATATGCATGATTAGTTTCCTTCACACAGAGAAAGAAAGAAAAAAGATGCAAGATTAGGGTTAACAAGTTGCTTAATCTCACACAATAAGCACAAGAGGCATGCTCTCTTACACTCTTATGACACTGTTATCGCTGTCACAAGTAACATGGAACCATGTGCACGGATTGACCAAAGTCGGGTCCCAGCTCTGCAGCACATTATTTGGATCGATTAAGTTGGTCTTAAGACTGTTCAAAGCATCACCTGTTCACATTGATTCTCTGAAGATTTAATACAAAACTTAGGCAATATTGATGGTGCAGTAATTGCTACAAAGAGTCACATAGAAATAGAAAAAATGCAGATCAATTTACTACTGGAATTAAAATAATGGAACCGTAAATGTCCCATACCCTGACTTCTCATTAATAATTCCGTACTATTTTTCGTAATTTTTTTATGAAAGTTGAATTTACAGTAGAAATGAAGAGGAAATGAGCAATAATAGCTATATAAGAATCTGATTTAGCTGCATCACTAGCATAATGAACCGTTCAAATGGAAGGCACACATCAAAGATCTCAATATTTATTGACCCACGAGGTGCTTCAGATATCAGTCCTTGATATGAAATATTTTCTTTTGTGGACTATGAATACATCTATAACGCAGAATTTAATCATGCTTTTTTCAGGTTGGAGCTTAGCTTCTGGACCAACTGGTCACACGTTCACCATCACTAGTGATTCCTAGTTGACCAGCATATCTAACACCAATCCCAATCAAGATGCATGGCCATACGAAAAGCACTAACGCCATAATCTCACAGAATCTTTCTTCCGGTAGAAACCATTAAATCCCACAACACTTATGAAAAGTATCTTTCGCGATGCCAATTAACAAATTATATTTTGAGTCCACGCCCAATTTTCACTTGACAAAAGAAGATTTTTCTTTATTAGACGAAGTAAGAAGAACTAATTCGGAAAGCAAAGCAAAACCCTTTAAATTGGCGTTCGATATAATTACTACCGATCCAAATG
Source organism: Musa acuminata AAA Group (assembly GCF_036884655.1). Taxonomy (NCBI): domain Eukaryota; kingdom Viridiplantae; phylum Streptophyta; class Magnoliopsida; order Zingiberales; family Musaceae; genus Musa; species Musa acuminata. Next base: position 28,849,881 of record NC_088358.1, on the reverse strand, counting down.
ATCACCCTAGTACTAAGAACAGAAAACATCGATATCGGAAAGAGTCCGAATCCAATTTTAAAGATTTAACCGACTCTAGCCATATGCCTTATCCTCGATCCAAAAGGCGATGCTGCCTATACAAGTACCACTAGCCCGTTACGAAGCAAAAGGAAAGCGCAAAACTTGGGACAACGAAACCAGTAGCTCCGGTATACCATGAGACACCACAGGAACCCCCACGGCTCCAAAAACACTTGGGACAACGAAACCAGTAGCTCCCAATCGAGCGAGGAAAGGAAGAGAGCATACCTTCCATGTTAGCAAGAACTCTGCCGAGGGGACTACCGACGAGGACGAACCACAAGAACCACCGCGCCATGGCCTTCCTCACCGCGGCCGCCATCCTCCTCCTACTCTCTTCAGGACCGCACGAACCCCTCTCCGGAAACCAGAACAAGAAAGGGGAAAGAAAGAGACACCCCGCACAAACCTCCAATCCCCCGCCGTTGCTCCACGGACGACCACCGAGAGAAAGCTGTAGCCGACGACAGAGGGATCGGAAGAGATCTAAAAGATGATTCGAATCTTCCGCTTTTGGAGATGGATTTGCTTCTTTCCGCCTCTCCCGTCTGGTATTCTCCGTGGAGAGAGAGAGAGAGAGAGAGAGAGAGAGAGAGAGGATATAATAATCTACTCCCCATTAGCTCTTTTTACATATCAATCCTCAAAAACTTTGATAATTATATATATATTTTTACATACCGAAAACTCATTTGTAATTATTCTTCTAAATATAATTAATATTGGTTAAATTAGATTAAAATAATATAAAATTATGATAAAATATTATTTATATTTTTGTGTTAATTATATTTTTTTATAAGGCATAAATGTTGTTGAGACAAATATATCGACCTTTTTTTATTTATTTCATAAATATTTTAAGCACTCTACAAAACTATCATTTTTGGCATCCTCTTGATTAACACATTCCGGATTTGTAACGTATTTTCATACAAGTGAGGCGAATCAGGTCGAATCATTGTCTCGGACGAATAATATCATTATATTATTGTGGAAAGGAAAGGATTTCAGTTAATAATCAGATGAGAATATTATTAATTATAAAGGTATATACAATTTTCTTTTTTTATTTTTGAAATATATAAGAGAAATTGAATTTTAGAGGGATGAATATGAAAAATCCCAGACAAAATAGAATACCGCTGCAATCGCTCGGAGACTGAGACGGTGGTGCTCAAGCTTGGGGTTGCGGATCCTGTGTTCCGGTCGAGAACCAAACAGGGAAACGACAACGTGCGGGGCCCGATTCATCCACCAATGAGGATAAGAAAGTGCCTGTCTGGCGGTCATGCCGGTGCAGGCAATCCACACATCCTTTACTTGTGGAGGCCTTTAGCGTTGACCGACGATAAGGTGGGGGGAAAGTAGATGGGCACTTTTACATCTGTCCTTTCTTTGCGAAAGACTTTAGCGTTGACCATAGAGAAGGCGGGGGTGTAATCGTGTCCGACGGATACCGAAGTCCTCTGATTGATGTTATCATATGGCATGCAATTCGAATGGAGATTCTGAAGCACACAATGTGTATAGTCGGTGGGACCGGTGGCCAGACGACAGGGTGGGACCATGCAACGTCGGCTCGGTCAAACCACGTGCGATCAGACGAGGAGGATGTGATGCGTGTCGTGTGATGTTGTTCCAAGCGCTGACTTGGGGTCAACTGTTTAGTACATACATCAACAGCAATTAACTATAAAAATCAAATCAAATCAAATAGTGGTGGCTATGTGTAGTATTTAGATGATTAGATTTGAATCGAGGGTTTATTATATTTATGGCACGTTGTTTACTTTCTTCTTCTATAATCAAACATATGGACCAAAGGTGGAAGAAAGTGCTCGTGGGGGCATGAAGAAGAAATGTGAGGATGGAATAGGAGGATCTAAAAGTGACGCTACCAAACGATCTCTCCTCGATGATAAGGAAGACAAACAAGAGTGCTCGCTTGGATGTTGACACAGTAGCTACCTCTTGTTCTTGAAGAGGCTATTTATTTGACCGGGTAATGCTATACTGTTCCTGATCGTGAATCGAGACCCCGTCTAACCGAACCTAATTAATTAATCGTCCGCGTTTGACTTTTCCCCGTTGTCTCTTCCAAACGTAGAATTGGGAGTGGCAAAGGATGACCAGTAGAGGAGAATTCGGGGAATTCCGTTCGAGAATTACTCGCCCGTTGTGTCACAAGTCAAGTCCACGGTCATCACTGTCGATCCGAGCTCGAAAAGTCTACGTAGACCGCCTCAGAGTCGGGCGGAAGAGGGCGAAGTTTCATGTGAGCTGCAGGAAAGCGGTGTGGATTGGAATGACGGAGACGGGAGGAATGGAACGCTACTCCCACACAAGTAATTGGCTGGAGCGGTGGATGACAGTGGGTGTGGAACACATTTGAAATGGATTGGCACGACAGAGACGGGAAGAATTGAACACAATAATATATATTTTTTAAATATACTTTGATATTTAATTTATTTTTTTTAACAAAATCATATTTAGTATTTTGTGGGATGCTAATATAACTTTTTTAATTCTTAAAATATCATATAGCATTATCTAAAATCATAAAATTACTTATAAAATAAAATTATTTTTTAAAAAAATATTTATTTATTTATATGATTATATGATTATTTATATGGTCATATGAGTTTTTTTTGTAAGATTACATTATATTTATTTTATTTTAAAAATAATATACATTTAAAACATAATATTTCATCTATTATTTACCACACACTCAAAGCATTTTATAATTACATATCCACTCAAATCCTCTTCCCACTAGTTAATTTATCTCTGCTCCTCTATTAAAAAAATATATTTTTTAAACAAAACTTAATTTCATTCTCATATTCTAACCCTTTTTTTTTTTTTTTTACTTCTCTGAACCGATTCAAAAAACAGGTTCATTGAATCCCGGTTCAGATCAGTAAACCGATTCAGGTCAACCCTATGTTACTCCTGCTTTGTCCCTCCTCTTCACCAACAAGAGCACTTTTCATACTGCTAATATTGCTACTTCTCAGATAATAACAAAGCATGTGATGGCTGGAAGGTATTCTAAGTTCTTAAGCTTCTTCAAAAGTCAATTTTCCTATAAGAATTATAAATGACTGCATTTCTACTATACAATGCAGCACTTTTACACAAGCTAAAATAAAGATTGATTGATATTCAAGTATCATGATTCTTTTAATCCTCTTACCCCCAGTGTGCAGGTTCTAGATTTCTCTCTATGCTGTGACAATTCACAAGACAATTAGGATTAATGGTGCCGAGAAAAAAAGGTATAAATAAAGATTCATCTAGATTTAGCTATGAACGATGAGACCTAATATAGCTATGCTAAATCAAGATTCATAACATCTCATACAAAATGGTCGAGACAACTTGCAATTCGATAAAAATACTGTGAATACAGAAAATAATAAAGTGGAGTCCAACACTGGAATTCTTTCCGAAAAGTATCACATAGTCCTGAGATACATACCTGATCGTGAATCTTTAGTCCTGAGTTTTCATACATGATGATCAACCTTGTTCTTTATAAGGAGTCCAAATCAGTTTACTAACATCAACTTCCAAACCTCCACATCCGGCAGCCTTAAGGTGGCGATCCAGGACCTTGAGGTCAGCACATATGACATGTTGTCCCTTCCTATACTGTATCAAGTCAAGATTCTGTAGAGTGCTAAAAATGTCATCAGGTTTAATCGCTGTCATGTCGCTGAGTTCCTGTTGATAAATCACACTTGCAAGTATTAGATAAACGTAACAGATCAATGGAAAGCTACTTTCACTAGGGTCTCCCCTCCTAATAACTTTGCAACTATCCATGTTTATGAATTGAATTTGCTTTTCTTAATAAAATGTTTTAGCTTATTAAAGACAGCAGAACTTCAGATGGAGATGTTCTCTCTCTTCGGTATTAACATGTAAGGATGACATCTACGGAGCTCCTGCCTAGAATAAGAGTCCCATTCTGTCACTCAAGATAGACATGTACATGAAACAAAAATTGCATAGACAAATAGGAAACATTTACTCAGTGAGTGCAAAATTCATTAGTACAAAGAGGTCACTGATTGCAGTTATCAGGAAGAAAAAAAAGAAGACAAGTTCAGCCCTGATAAACGCATGGAATTAAGAACACGTCAGATACTGGGTAAGAACAGAGATGGAGATGGACACTAACCTTGACGGAGATGTTGCCCTTGTGCTTTTTAAAGATGTCTAGAAGAACCCTCTATAGCTCAACAGTACAAGATCAGATAGTGGTCGCTCTGGGGTTCCAACTTTACCCTCCTCCTTTGAAAGCTCATAAGCTGTTCAAGATTTAAACTTGATTAGGAGAACCATCATCAGTACACTAGATATAAAAAATAGATTAAATGCATGACATTAAACAAAACCAACTTTTTCCATGCCAAATAGGATTCCAAGCTAAAGTTCGACAAAACATTATAATATATATCAACCAAACACGGGCAAGACTGGTTGGATTTTGCCTATGCAGTTCAGGCCTAAGTGGCAAGAGAAACTTTTACCTACATTTCCACAGTCATGTCTTGCACACTTAAATCACCATCCCACGTAACAACTATTCTTTCATCAAATATTCATTATCCATACCAAAAGAAACAAAAGCATCATGACGTTATGCAGAATCGTGAAATCATTATCCGATCGACAAAATCATTCCATCACCAGTACAAACTATCATATCACATTAACTCGATCAATGCCACCGTAAACATTTTGAACTATGTATTGACAAAATCATCACCATACCACCACAAACAAATGGAATCTTCAAATGCCACCGTCTTACAACCTTGTGAGTAAATCCAAAAAATTCATTGTAGCATCCACCATCCACCGTCTTAAGAATATTCAATGACTGGAACTAAACTAGAGAAGTTGTAATAAAAAGGATATATGGACCTACCCTCTTTTCAGAACCACCAGACTAGTTCATGCGGAGGAGGTCTATGCAACTAGGCCACCACTATTAACAAACTTTATAAACAGATTCTTAAAAACAATACAAGAGGGAAAGATAGGAAGCTTTACAGAAAGCAATTAGAAACTTCCATATCCTTTCCTCTGGTAAGGAGGAAGAGTTAGAATGCATGCCAAATTGTATGATTCCTCTGAATGTTTTTCCTGAGTAACGAAAAAAAAAGGATTTTAAAATACCATTTGATGGAGAACTGTGTTCAGAATAATAAAGATGATAAGGCAGCAGATAAGGGCAGTTTACAAGTTTTTGTTTGTTTCCATAAAAATGATTCTGTCACCCATATGATATGTTTACTGTAAAGTGTGAGCCTTGGCGCTACCACAAGGTCGATCCTTTACAAAAGTGTACAAGGTTCAAGTCTCATCAAAATAATCGTACGTTTTCGCCTATAAATTATTTCTCTCCTGTTGATACTCCGAACACTCAAATGTGTAGCTGATTCTTTTTGGGCATATACAGTATGATACAAGTTGTAACTCCAAAATGTGACACTCCTAGATTGTCATCAACCTTCAGATCAGCTAGTTACTCATTATGGCATCTCTTCAAACAACTGTGTTTCAATATAATTTTAAACTAACGAAGACCACATAGTGTTTGCTGAGTCCAAGTTAGCATATTCTCAATTCAGATTCTTTATCCAAAAACCACCCTAGGTATCCTACTCAATGATATATTTGAGCCAGCTGAAGTCAAACAACTCTGGCCACAAGGAAGTTATTGCTTAAATCATCTAATTTGAGTTTTCTATAGACTTTCTGAATTGCAGCAGCATAGCAAAATGAACTTGTCAGAAAGCAAATTGAATGAAGGACAGGGATCCAACTTCATCAGAAAACGTGAATATATGTTACACCAGCAAACCAACAGGTCAAAAAATTAATAAAAAAACAACAAAAATAATGCTATATCAAATAGTGTCAATAATTATGAAATACTACTCCAATATCGTGACATAATAAGTGAGAAATCTTACACTTGCCAATGAATTAACAAGAACCTCAGCATATGAAATGGCTTATTATACAATGTGAAAGAATAAGTAGCAGTGGTTTCAAATGTGTCAATAAGGCATATAAACTTAACATTTTCAAAAGAAAAAGACCATCAAGAATGGTACCTTTGAGAAATAACCAACCATGTGGCAACCTTGATCATTACATTCACAAAGAACATAGAAAAGAAATAAATCAACATCATAATAAAGGGTCTTGTGGTCAAGAAACAATTTAGCCAAATAACATTGTTCTTCTTGCCATCAACATGCGGAGAAACTTCTATTAGAGCAACACCTATTTCACGCAACACTGTTAACATTGGAAGAGGATAGATATGAGAGGAAAAAAAGGAGTAAGATTTCTGAAAGAATGAATTGTACAAGAAGTTGATCATATTGGCAGGCAAATCCAGTAAGCACTACTTATCTTCGACAAACTTGTCATACAATCAAGCATTAATCATCAGAAAGGGAAAGGACAGAGAAGCTCATCGCTTTAGCGTAGATCAAATCCACTGAAAGAAATACATGGACACAAGAATATGACGCTCACCTCAAACATAGAAAGGGATCCACTTCTGTATATCTCATCACTTGGAGGATGCTTAAGGTCACATTAACGCTACAAAGTGAAAAGAACATGTGTGAGAAGTCAACAAGCCTTAGAACACATTGCACGGAATCACAAGAAATAAGAAAAGATATAAATAATAGTCAACAATCTAAACACTATATTATTGTAGACTCCAAGATCGTTGACTCACGGAAAAATGTTCAGGTGGCAAGATGCTAGTATGGCAACTGAAAACTAGAAGATACAGATACTTAAATCTCACAGCAGCTCCAGGATAATGGAATCAATGTGCCAGGTGGAAGCTTTTCTCTCTTCTTTTTTACTGTTTGGATATTTAAAAGTTGCATCCATGAGGTTATCATTTCATCAATGTGAGCAACCAGATAGAAGGAATTTATATCATACCATGTCCTGGATTAACAAATACCCAGTCATTTCCTCTTGTAACTATCTTTTTTTTTTCGTTAGAAAGTTAAATAAACTTTATGTAGAACCTCTTTTGTAGTATTGGGATCATTGACCCCATGGAATCATAAGCACCTATGCTGAGGACATAGCATACCCAATCACTAAGTATTTATACCATTGAAAGAAATTTATTGTTCAACATATTCACATTTTGATATGTAAGCTCACAATGTCCAAAGTAACTCCCAAAACAAAGGCCAGCTACATGTTCTTGAACTTATGTCATCTTTTATTATTTTACTTCTGTTATAAATTGCTATATTTTCTCCAATGTACTAAACATGGGCAACAAGAAATGTACCACAAAATAAATTATTCTACATGAAAAGAATGAAAAAAACCACAAGAGAGACTCAATGAAATGAAATCCTATGCGTAAGTGGACAAGCACCTATTCTAGATCACATGGCATATGTTTGACTTACTATGTGTCTCATGTCCTCAAGAGTCAGCAATCCACCCACTGGCACAAACCAAACCATCTTTGATTCACCATATATCATTATCAACCACCTTCCTATAAATATATGTAATATCAAGTACCACACCAATATCTGTAATATCATTATCAGTTACGCTTGGAATACTCATAAAAAAAATGAATTGGTTTAACTAACATCAAATCAATACAGGAACAACCAGTTTCATCGTGCACATGTAAACAAGCGCTACCAGCTAATTTACTCAACAAACAGATAATCTGAATGCTTGACTTACACATAAAGAACTATATACAAATAGCTTAATAGCATCAGATATGTGTGAACCATCCAAATTGGATAGGACTTCCAAGTTCACTTATAGAACCATGATAATAAATTGCAGCACAATAAGTTGATAAATACACCAAATATAACAGCTATTCACAAGAGGAGTGTTAGTGGACAACCATGAAACTCATAATTAGTATCTACACATCTAAGCTTCTTAAGGTGACCAACTACAGAAATTCAGAGGTAGCTCACCATATGCCTCTGAAGCAGTTCTTTGCACTTCATGAAATTGAGGCAAAATTCACAGAAAAACAGTTTTGGAGAGTCACTGTAGTCTGGTGGAAAAGGAGAGAAGTACCATGTATCTATCTTATATCTGCCAAGTTCTATTTTTGCAATGTTTTTGACTTTTGTAAACTCCTCATGTTCTTGTAAACTAGCAGCATCAAGCTCCTCATCACCATGCTGATATAGTAAACATTGGAATTAGATCCATGTACACAAAATCAAATGCACAAGTTGAGATTTATGTACAAGTTTTTCAAATCTGTTTTCAAAATTTTGACCACTCATTTTTGTATCAGTTACTGTTGTTTGTTGTACCGAACTTCATACAAGCACAATCTATAAAAACAAAATATTACTCTTTTTTCTTACAGAAAAAGGGAACTACAAATAGTTTTTTCCCCCATCCAAATGATATTGATCTGTCTGCCCAAAAAAAAAGTAAACAGAAAAGTGAAATTGATTGCGGAAAATGAAAATATTATCATAGTATTGCAAGCTCATATGTTTAGTCCCTATGCTACTGAATATTTATACTTTAAAAGTGTATAGATGGGTCTCATTATGGACTGGAGGACATTTGATCTAGCATATCTGTAGCCATAATATTATGGCTACAGATATGCTCATGATGCTCCCTATTAACAAAATGAGAAGAAAAAATTCAGGAGAATATGCAACAAAATGGCTGGGCATAGACATTCCAAAATTACAAAAATTTCTGGTTAATTTTTTTTTTTCACTTGATAATATGATGGACAAGCTACTGCATGTAGTATGGAATTGCAAAGTTTATAGTGTAGTTTAACTAGATGGCAAACAACCTCTTTTGCCGTAAAAGTACCTCAACATGTGTCTCATCAATCTTCCGTTTCTGATGACGCGTCATTTTCAAGCTTGTCACCTGAAAAGGATCATGTAAATACTTGTAAGGCTTCTTCCAAAATAAGATGCATATATTTTGATGTAGGTTTAGCAAGTGAAAATTATAATTTATATGTAGCAAGCGCACCAATACAAATCCCAAGAATACCAATACATATCCCACAGGTGGCAAAAAAAATAAAGGAGCATGGCATACTATTAAAAAGATGAACACTCTGCTACTCTCGGAGCCCTTCTTCAACTTAATATCCAAAGTCCTAAGGAATAAACATCTGCATCACATACTTAACATGCAATAGAAAACAAAACTAGTATGAAAAACTACCTTGTCTTCCTCCTTCTCATAAAGATCAGTCTCCATAGTACCAAGATCAAGTTGCTCAAGTTTAACCCGCTCATCGAGCCTCCTATTGACTGGAAAGAAATGACTAAGAGGGCATTAGTTATTTACTTCAAGAGAAAATGAATAGAAAACATGATATCAATTTGGCATTACACTGACTACACTTCCAAACCTGACGGGAGCTGATCAAATGTACAGATCTTGACTACAATGTTTCAGTTCAAAAGGCCCTCATCAAAATTACAACTATATATATCACACTTCCTAATAAACATCTCGACTGATATTATCATGAAAATGCTACAGTTTAAAAGAACTTCATTACGGAATTAGCAGCATACCACAAAGTGTGCATCGCTGACATCTATAACTTAATAAATACCTATAAACATCGTTACATCGAGTCCTCACTTCCCACTTCCTCCTCAATTCCAACTTTTCCAGCACGAAAAGAAGTAACCCTGACCCGAATCCTAATCTTGACCCTAACCCTAAATGTAATCTAACGTCGATACAAACATGGAGATGGAAGGACGGGAAGAAAAGATTGGCACACACTCGGTGTAGTGGACGTAGTACTCATAGTCGTTGGGGATCTTCCGCCGCTCGATGACCTTGCCGGGGTGGGGCTTCTGATCCCGCCACTTCCAGCGGCAGCGCCACCGTCGACCTCGACCTGCCCCTGTTTGCAGGGTTTTCAGCCTGGCCGGAAGGTGGAGGAGCGGCGGCGCCATTCGAGGCCTCGGCGGTGGCCCCGTTCTCCACCTTCACTTCCTTGATCGAGCCCATCGAGAACCGGTCGAGACGGTCGTGAGATCGGGTTTTCTTTTGCTAGAAGGCGAGTTGGGTTCGGAATGGTCCGGTTTGTCTCCATTTCCCAGTGTATTCGGCCGGGTTGGCTCGATCCCATGTATGAGTTGAGACAGGCTGTAAGATTTTGGGTCAATCCATAGTATCAGTTTACAAGGTGGAGCCCATATATCATCGATGAAGAAATGCAGTTGCCTGTCTTGGCCGAATCAGGAGAATAAAGACTTCAGTTTTGGCATACGCGATCATTAGCCCGATCCCGTGTGGGCTTCGAGCGAGGTCGGGCCCTATAGGGTCATATGGATGTCATGTCGTCCTTCTTTTGAGCCATGGTGTTGGCTCAGAAGGTGGAGCCCACTGATCACCTGTGATGAAAGAAACGCCGTTGCCTGCCTTGGATGAACCAGGCGAACAAAGGTTTGTCACCCTCATTTAGCCATGTCATGAGTGCAAACAAAAATGGCTTGTCTTTTTAAACACAACTAACAATTCAACTAAAAACGGGATTTGAACCCGACGTGAATCGAACACGCAACCTTCTGATCTGGAGTCAGACGCGCTACCATTGCGCCACGGATCCGTTTTGTAAAGAGCATAACCGTAACCTTTTAAGTTTAAATGTAGTTAACCAATTAGTTGCCCTAGCCGGCCCGGTTTAATCGGACCCCGTATAATAGACGAGTGCGTGCGATGGGAAACGATACGGCTCACCGCTACCGACACAATCGAGCCGCATCGGAGACTCGATAACTCGGAAGACGGGAGAAGGCGAGCGCGAGCTCCACACCGCAGAGGGGCGCCATGGCTACCGTGATGCAGAAGATCAAGGATATCGAAGATGAGGTAACCCGATCCATGCTTTCCAAGATCCCTACCGTCTTTGTTGTTCGCCCTATATGTATCAGTCTCTTGGTGGAGTGGGGTTCAGTGCCTTCTCCTTTTGACTGGGCGTGATCCAGTCGAATCCAGTCCGATGGTGGATCATCTGTATCTCAAGCATTTGTCTGTGTGTATCGAATTTCTTGCCTTTCCTCGTTGCGTAGGGTTTTTGTCTTCTTTCTTGATGGAGGCGTTTTGCTTTATACGGTTGAATCTCCCGCATATTTTTGATATCTGTGGAGGTTGAGAGATTTGTCCCGCATATTTTTGATAGACGTCTGTTGTAGAATCTTGATGGTGACTTATAGGTGTACTGGAGGCAATTCAGAACACTACTATCGAACGAGGATTAGATAGATCGTGGAGGTGTTGCATTGGTTTCTTATTAGGGATCTTTTGCCTGCTCACTTTGTTTGAAGTCTTTTGCATTTTAATCTTGTGAGTTGAGATGCTAATATTGCCACCAATATTGTTTTGGCAGATGGCAAGGACTCAGAAGAACAAAGCGACAGCCCATCACCTTGGTCTGCTGAAGGTGCCTTTTATTTGATATATCGCTGCCTGTTTGAAGTTGGTTACAATCTAGAGCACAGACGTTCACTTCTCTACTATTTATTGTCTCCTCATTGAAGCTCTTTTTCCCTATCATAAACTGATCTATTGTCAGTATACATACATTGAGACTGAAACTAAGCATGACCAACGACATGTTATGGACCAAGAGTTTGTCTTCTCCTTGTCGATGAGGAGCTACTATTTCTTTGCCATTCAAAGATTTTTGGCTTCCTTTTCCAGATAACAGTAATGTGTTTTTTTCATGTACGTGGGCTAGTTCTTTTTTATGCATGGTTGGTCAGCCATATTGTTGACCATTCTACATTCTGATTGAGTGCCACTTTCATATAAAAACAAATATGAATTGATTATTCCAATAAGTTCAGTGTTAGGCATATGCCAAAGTAAGTTATATGTTCATGTTGAACTTAAGGCTTCATTTGGTTTAACATTAGGGAGGGTTGAACTGATGGTTATTGGTTTAACATTCCTAGCTTCCTGGAGCATAATTAACCTGGTTAAAGTGTTCCCACCCTGATGACTCAGGGTAAATTAACCCATCAAATTACCCTATAGGAATCTAATAAAAAAAATAGCTTTAAGTTGGTTAGCTGGATTTATTTTAATCCCAAACAAAATGCAGCCATGGTGTTGCAAACCTATACTACTCTTGCATATGAATCTGTGCAAAAATGGTTTATTATGCTCATGTTTTCTTGGCTTGGGTTCTGATTTCAAATCTAAATTGATGGGTTAAAAGGTTGATTCAAATAAGTGTGTCGAGTACTATATTTAGATATATAAAATTTCCCATTCAAGGTCTTGCTTGGTTATTGGTAGCGTAATTGTTCTGATTGATGTACTCAATTTTTTTTTTCAATTTAAATCAATATTTTTATTTCCAAATTTCAAAAAGAAGGGTAACTGATGGTATTGGCATTTATCAATGCTTCATTGAGTTGGAGCACCTGCAGGATCATTGTCTAGCACTGTTAAATTTGTCCTCCAGTTTTCCTTGCTGAGTAGATCCTAATTAACAAAATGTGATACTGCAAATGGAAGTAAAATGAGAAATTTTTTTATGGCAACCTACTGTATAATGCAGCTAATTGCTGAAATTACTACTATGGTTTATGTATCTCAAAGTCTCACTATTCTATTCTTCTGCATTCTAGTTCAATTGCTCATAAATACTATGTTTTTTCCCCATATTTTTCCCCCAGTTGTATAATGAGTTGATTGTTATTTCTATGAAGGCAAAACTTGCAAAGCTACGTCGGGAGCTCTTGGCACCTACTTCTAAAGGTGGTGGTGGTGCTGGTGAAGGCTTTGATGTTACTAAAAGTGGAGATGCACGAGTTGGTCTTGTAGGTTTTCCATCTGTTGGAAAATCAACACTATTGAACAAATTAACAGGCACATTTTCAGAGGTGTGTCACTTTTTCTAACAAAATTCTTTGCTGCATAATATTATATATATATATATATATATATATATATATATATATATATATATATATATGCACATTCTTTTGTCAATGTAATAGATGGTTGCTCATGTCATGAGCTGTAGCTTTAGGTTGTGATTGGAAAATAACTTTATGGTGTCCCTTGCTTTCTATTTATTCTTAAATTCTCTACATGTATGTGTTTCTACTTGTATTCTTGCACAGTTGTTTGATTTTTTGATTTTTTCTTAAATTAATATCGTTGTTTCAGAGTACTGGATGAAGGGACTCCATATAATGGTGTAATTTAAATAGTGGGTGTTTTAATCTATTAGTAGATCTAGGGACACTAGCATTTTGCGTTCCGAGCTTTTGTCTCCTCAATGAAGCAATCTTGTGGAATTTTTTTTCTTTTGTTTCTTTTTTTTTTGGTTGAGAAGATGCCACTGCCAGTCATCCAGTTCAAGGTGCAAGCATGCAGGTTCAGACTATTATTGCACCATAACAGCTACATCCAAATTCTAAAACTCATTATCTGAAAATTTTGTATACCATATATAGACAAAGAAGCCGGGTGAGTTTACTCTTTTATGGGCAGAAAGCACTCTTACGGATCTCCAACAAAGAGATTGATTTCATACATATGCCTATAAGATGGATCAATCTTGCCAAGAGGGAACTGCTAGGAGTTCATTTAAATTGTTGCATGTTGTTGATGAGAACAAAGATTTGTGGGATTTGTCCACATCCCAATTGGATCTCATGGATCCCTGATTGTGATTGTTAAGGTCCAATTCTAGGAGATCTTTTTGGTGATGTGACTGGATCCACCTAGAGCTGATCCATCGGGATCTAGTTTTAGTTGGTCAAACTTGTATGGCTGGATCTTGAAGATCCAAGCTGCATTTTGATCAGTTCTAGAAAAAAACCTGATCCCAATATTTGATCCAGCCTATTTAAATCAATCTCAGTGCTGTGATGTTGGACGAAAACTATTACACTAATTATACAAAGAGAATAGCAGGTGTTTTCTATGTGCTACGCAACATGTTGTGAATTTGATTTAAAAAAGCATTGATATCTTGAAATATTTCTGATGTAACAGGTTGCCTCTTATGAGTTCACCACCTTAACTTGTATTCCGGGTGTGATCGTGTACAGAGGTGCTAAAATTCAGGTATTCTATTAATACAAAGGTCCATTTGCTTTTTGAGGATGTCTTTAGAGCCATGTGGCGATGAAGTTGATTTATTTCTAATATATGATGCCTCTACAATTGACTCTCTTATCAGTATATTATATTGGTATTGTACTGTGACTGTCTACTACTGTTCTTTGTGTGGTTTTAGTTTTCCCCTCGCATTCGTGTTAGTACATGCTGTCATGTTATGTCACAACTAAAACTCTACGGGCGTCAGATCCATGCTTGTCTCACATGATATACACAGATAGCATGCATGAGCTCTCATGCTGATACCATCTCAGCATGATACAGCTCAATTGAAACTCACCTAACACTTTAAAATACTCAAGTATATTGGTGTCATATCATTTGTCTGTCTTTCAGTTTAAGGAAATAGTAGTAACTAATCTTTAAATTCAAGAAGTCTAAAGAAATTGTCTGGAAACAAATTCCATGTTTGCTGATTAAAGCTCTTAAATTACACATTGTGAAACTTTGCATATGCCCGGAAGAGTTAGGTTAAACCATATAATGCCCTTTTGCAAGTGTTTTAAGACTTTGAGATTATAGGTCTTTGCATATGTAGCCTTATAGAGCATATCTGATGATCCAACTATCACACGGTCTTCTTGTGTGCTCAACCAATACACATCTAAAAAGTTCTTATCCAATTTTTTAACAGTTACCACCTTGTTTAACTGATCTACTAAAGATTCAGATGCCTTTATCAAAATGGAGCTGTAATAAGTTCTTAATTACAATACAAAATTATGAGAACTTTTATAGTTCTCTTCAAGTAACCAATTGCGAGAACATAGGTATGCTGCTTAAGAATTTTCTCCATTACATACTTTGACTAATAATTACAATTTTTCTGCTCCTTGATTAAATGAAATGGAGCTAGTGTTTTTTGTTTTTTCTGATTGAGATTCCTGCACTTCCTGAAATCTGATTTGTCCCTGAACCATAAATTTGTAACTGTGGTCATGTTAATTTGTGTTCTTTCAATACCTTGACTACCTTAATTAGTCAGTAGAGTTTTACTATATACACATAGTATGTAGAGTCAAGAATTCCAGATTACATTCACCGGATGCATTTAGAGGTGCTCATGGTTGGGTGTTGCATGATGAAGACCCTACCTAGCATACTGGAATTTTGTTGGACCTTGGTCTAGCCAAAAATTTTGGGAAGCCAGCTATACTCGACCTATTATACTGGAATTTGTAGGAGCTCGGTCTAGCCAATTATTTGATGGTTTCAGCCAATTGCGACCAGTTCTGGCTATATTCTTATCAGTTCTACTCTGGACCAGATTCTGGTGTGTTCCAGCCGAATTTTGGTTGATTAAGTTTCTTTCCAATGGTTAAGGCTGATCTCAAATAAATTTTGTGCTTTTCTGTATGTCTTCAGAGAACTGATTCATCGTCCAATTTGACCGTGATCCTAAATTTTTATTGTGGATTCCAAATAATCTTCTAATCTTATGAATCTTTACCTGGACATGCCACTTGCATCCACCCAGCATTGTAAACAATGATTCCCCACCCTCAAAGCCTTTCCCTTGTTTCTTATCTACTTGTTACCTTCTGCCCTTAATGCGCCAATCACTCAGTTAAGATACATGGAATGTCTAGAAGAGCATATCTGATCTGCCATTAATTACTGCTGGCCACATCTAGAAGATCAGAAGGCAGTTGTGGCTTCTTATTAAAGCAGATTGGTTGGAGGGACCTAGTATCGGTGGCTGTAGGTTCAATAAACATGGTTGGATAGCAAGTTGACATGGCAACACTCGCATTCCAAATAATCTTCTAATCTTACGAATCTTTACCTGGACATGCCACTTGCATCCACCCAGCATTGTAAACAATGATTCCCCACCCTCAAAGCCTTTCCCTTGTTTCTTATCTACTTGTTACCTTCTGCCCTTAATGCGCCAATCACTCAGTTCCTGCTAAGTGTCAACAAGCGCGAGTGTTGCCATGTCAACTTGCTATCCAACCATGTTTATTGAACCTACAGCCACTGATACTAGGTCCCTCCAACCAATCTGCTTTAATAAGAAGCCACAACTGCCTTCTGATCTTCTAGATGTGGCCAGCAGTAATTAATGGCAGATCAGATATGCTCTTCTAGACATTCCATGTATCTTAACTATTTTTTACTCCAAACAGCAACCATAGTTTGCAGCCTTAGACAAGGTCTTAGTATGTGACTATTCCCATTATACATGCCAACCAGATGTCTCGAGAAAGCCCATCTCAAGCACCATCCTGGACAGTGGCTTTTTCACCTCTGATTCAGAAAAGAATTGCCATGAAATTGCATATTTGAAGCTGCTTTTTAGCCACTCGTGAGGATTTCTATAAAATATGGATAATGATTGAACCAACTTCTTTTTTTAGTTCTAAATAAAATTTAGGTGAAACACAAGCTTTTATTACTAAATATAGTGGATTTGGTTTTCCAGTCACACCAGCAGAAGATGCATGCATATACATATTTGCATATTAAGATCAAAGCACATTAGTGCTTGCAATCAAAACAACTCCCGTTGCAGTTTGCAAGCCCCTGTTAGGTTGTCTTGCATTATCATGTCATTGATTCTTCTAGTTAACAGAGTTCACTTCATAGTTGTGGTTTTTGTTAGATGATTTTTTTTCTAATGTGTTGGTTTTCTTCAGTTATTGGATCTACCGGGGATCATCGAGGGTGCGAAGGATGGAAAGGGTAGAGGAAGGCAGGTATGCAATATGCCCAACATTTCAATATTTTGTATGCTTTTGTGCATATCTCTTTTAATCAATGAATTATTGCAAAAATGAACTTTGTAGGCAGTATTAAGGATGTTTCCACATACATAGGTGAGAGTGAGCATGGATGTTTTGTCAAATAGCTTATTTCTTGATGTCGAATTAGCACAATGATTACTTGTCAAACTTTTAACACCTAACATCTAAAATAGCTTTTTTTAGACATTGAACCTAATTAGTTGATTAGGAAGCATGTAAAACTTAATCTATTTCTATTAGAGGTATCAGATATCTTTTCTTCACCATTTTGTCGATTAGGAAGAACAGGGTAACAAACAAGTTGGCTCATAAGAGAATAACATCTGAAGCATATCTGATTATAGCATCAAAGAACATTGTAGGAATAATTCATGTGTTATTTATCAATATCTTTAGAGTTTGGCAAGAACTAACTTAGGTGGCTGGTGGCTTAGCATACAAGAATGACAGGAGTGGGTTGGGCTACTTGGACAATGAGACAAATGGTTCTGAATAACAACCTTCATGAATAAGGAAAAGGTGGAGAAGTAAGATTGTTAACCAAATAAAGGTCATGCTCTCTGCAAAAGTTCTTTAGGAATTTGGTGAATATGAAAAATGGATTGTGGGACTATTTTGTACCAGTTCTGTAGTTATTTTGAAGATAATAATATACTATTTTAAGGACAAATGCTTGATTTCACATGGTGGGGACTTATAACATGTCTAATGAGTTATTAAATAGAGGTAGCTTATTTTGCATGTATTCATTGCCACATTGCCCTGAACTTCTATTGTCTACCAAGTATTTGGAAATTTTATTATCCTGCTTACTGATATGTTTGAATTTAGCTGATTAATTTTTTATTTTTCAGGTGATAAGTACTGCTAGGACGTGCAACTGTATTTTGATTGTTCTTGATGCTATCAAACCAATAACTCACAAGCGGCTTATTGAGAAAGAACTTGAGGGGTTTGGCATAAGGTAATATGGAAAATGATTTTATTCTTACATGAACCTTGTTGTGTTTATGGTGCATCTGGGATGAGACTGGAAACACAGAAGGCCAGAACCTACACCAAATTTATGTGTTACTCCATATGGTTTTGTTTGTGTGGAGTACCACTTGGTTATATAGAGAATTATCATCAACAACTTGGTTTCTTCTTGTGCATTATTTAGATATTATCTTAAGAGATAATATTTGGACAACAAATAACCATTGAAATTATTAGAAGCACCATGTAAAGATGTCTTCTTCATCATCCCAAGAAGTTAAAGCAGTGTTGCATCTCTTTGCAGCTTTGCCTACTACTATCTAGATTAATAATATTTCAACATGCAGTTTTTGTAGTTCTGCATCAAAATTATTTTATTATAGAAATATGCTTTAATGAATATATTGAGTTACTATTGATGCATTAGTAGTTCTTGATTATCGTGCTTTGTGTGCTGCCATTAGCTGTTTGCATAGTTTCAATGTTTGTTTGCATTTGTATATATATATATATACACACACACATGCTTATGTGTGTGTACGGAGCTCCACACTGATTTTTTTGTCTGCTGACAATCTATTACCTCTGAAAAGATTTAAATGCATTACTTTGATCAAATGGCAGGTTAAATAAGGAGCCCCCTAATTTAACTTTCAGAAAAAAGGACAAGGGTGGCATCAACTTCACATCTACAGTCACAAACACACAATTGGACCTTGAGACAGTTAAGGCAATATGTAGTGAATATAGGATACATAATGCTGATATTTCTCTTCGGTATGATGCGACTGCAGATGATCTGATAGATGTTATTGAGGGAAGCAGAGTCTATATGCCGTGCATCTATGCAGTGAACAAGATAGATCAGATTACACTCGAAGAACTGGAAATCCTAGATAAGCTTCCTCACTACTGTCCAGTCAGGTATCATTTTATTATACATGTATATGCTTTATCCTTTATCCTTAACAATGGTGTTACCACCTCAATTTATTAGAATTGTCTGAAGTTGTACTAGTCGCTGAAGTCAGAATGAATTATTTTCTTTTGTAATCGTGTAACAGTGCTCACCTGGAGTGGAATCTTGATGGTCTTTTAGAAAAGATATGGGAATATCTTGATCTGGTTCGAATTTACACAAAGCCAAAGGGTCTGAACCCAGATTACGAGGACCCTGTCATCCTATCTTCCAAGAGGACAACCGTTGAAGACTTCTGTAATAGAATTCATAAGGACATGGTCAAACAGTTCAAATAGTAAGTCCTCTTACATTCATTTAATTTCTGCTGTTTCTTTTAGTTGCTATGAGTTCTTCAGGATGATCCGCATGATCAATCTCTTTCTAATTGAACCATGCAGTGCACTAGTTTGGGGTTCAAGTGCGAAGCATAAACCACAGAGAGTTGGCAAGGTACTCCCTTTTTACTCTTAAAATTTGCACGTGTCAAGACCATATCAATTTGTGAACCTTGCCCTACTTGTAACGCTTCAGGAACATGAACTCGAAGACGAGGATGTAGTTCAAATCATCAAGAAGGTGTAAATCAAGCAAAGGATTTCTGTGGTTCTTGGGTTGATCCTCGATGGATTTGCAAGGGATGGCAGCTGGGTCTGAGTTTTGAGTTGAGCTCTACTTTATTAGGAGTTGTTGTCATCCTTGTATTCCTGCTCGGGTTAGAATTAAACATACTACTGTATGACAGTGCTTCTACTGGTGAAAAGTTTGCACTGCTGTAGAACTGAACCGAGCAACATTTTGTGATTGAGATCATTCATGGAGACGTTGTTTAAACTCTGACCATGCTACATTCCAGGTACATGAAATACGTCCCACAGTGCTTTTAAGACTGCAGGCTTTGCAAAGAAATGAAAGTTGCATTATGTCTTTGCTGGTTCTCCCATGAGAGAGAGATACAAGAACATTCATCCATGGCAACACCGTGAGTAAAGCTGCTATGTTTAATCTTTCTTCACTTAACTAATAGATCGAGTGACTGGACTATTTTTTGTTGAGCAGGACTTTTGCATAAATATACAAGACAAGGAACACTTTGGGCTGGGAATCTCTCAGTTTTCATCGACACATTGTCCAGCCAAAGCCAAGTGTTGGCAGCATATTACAACGGACATAGCCGCCTCAAGGTTTAGCTCCGTGTATGGCACGCATAGTGGCACTTAATAGTTAAGATTCCAACAACATACAACTTTTTTCTTAGCCAATAGCAACAAGGTAATAAGGCCACCCAAAGTGTGCAGGGCAGACCGAGAAACACGCAACCCACAAACTATTCTACGTGAACGCAGACGGCCACTGCTTCATGCTCCTATACAGCACTGGAAGTAGCCCATAAACTTCTTCCTCCCCTGCACCACAAAGGTAAAGCATCACAGAAGCTCCTACTTTTAGAGCAGTAAACCAAGTCTTATCGAGTTTTTAGACTTCATATAGCTAAAAAAAGATGCATATGTGTTTTTGATTATTGAAACTATATAATGATGAAAGCAGGGACAAAGTAATCTGCCTGCCAGACTAGTATGTTTTGGTTCTTCCTGAAGGAGGAAAAAGCACCCTTTCCCTGGAACGAACGAAGAGATAGACAGGTAACTTTTGCTCCTCCTCTCCCAACATGTCACAATGTACTTGTTGCAGTCAGTGCGAGTACATCAATCATTAATCTGTCATAAATTTCCACAGGGCCATCACACCACACTCTCTGATCAATCCCATCAATGCATGGGATACCGGAGCCAATCGCTTTGCCACCCCCCACCTGCGCTTCATCTCTCCATCAACTTCTCCACCACGCGCAAATGGGCCACCGTCCCACTACGGCCGAAGGCCTCGCCCACTTCCATGATTCCAGGACTGGAAATGGCCGATGACTTCTACTAGCTACATTGCATGGTTTTCAAGTCTCACATTCCTCTCCCACGATTTCATTCCACTCCCAACAAAAATCTCTATTTTGTGCACGCCACGGATTTAATACCCAGCCGTGTTCTTCAAGCTAAGTTTCATAGCTATTTCTGATATGTGAATCTATCGATATTTTCTACGGAGAATTAAGTGATTACTTCCAACATTTTTCTCCCAAAAAAATGAAAATTAAAAAGGAAAAGTAAAGAGGGAGATCGAAAGTACGGTGGGTGAGCCGTGGTGGTGGTGGATGGGGCGGCGTAGGTCGGGCTCGGGAAGGCTGTGGCGTGGCGCCTCCTGCTCCTCCTTGTTGGTGGTGCCGGATCGGAGCTCGTCGTCGTTTCCGAGGCTGGCGCGGGAGGTGTTCTTGTTCTGCTTCCGCATCTCCCGGATCTTGGTGAAGTCCATGGAGTAGTCCGGCACCCCGTTCTTCATGTCCCACTCCCCAAACGCCGGCACCGACATCCACCCGCCGCTACCACCATCACTCTGCAACCCAAACAAAATCAAGATCGAGCACTACAAACGAAGAAGAAGAAGAAGAAAAGCTTGAGCGGTGACCTCCTTGGAATCGCCCATGGGAGATTTCTTCGCAGCTTCAAAGGGGTGAGTTGTAGGCCGAGGAGCAACGAACATGGAACCCAGCCTCAGCACCGTATTTATTGCGCGTAATTGATGGGAGAGGAGAAGAGGACAACAGTGGCTACGCTATGCTTCGTGGAAGATGAGGAGGCCAGGAAGACAGTCTGTCGAGTGGAACAGCTGTAGTCCTTGGGTATTCACAGGTACCAGTGGAGGGGTGAGGGTCGCAACCGTGGATGGTTTTTGATTGGATCCTCATGCCGACCCGCGTTGTGGCCGCGTGTCGACAAGTTAATGATGTGGATAGATGTATCGTTTTCATCAGGTCACAGCACAAGATGGTGTGATACGGTACGAGACATCAAACAGAGGAATACGGCCTCCCATTGGTGGCCAGCCTTGGGGTCGTAAATGAAGCTACTGGGACCCACACTCTCGACCACGACATCGGTGGTGGGCCATGCGAACGGTCATGGTATCTAATCTTCGTTGGGCCACGCAAGTAGTTAGGAGCAGTTAACCGGAAGAGTTAAGTAGCTGAAGTCAATATCAAATTGTTCTTCGGATTCGGGTTACGCAGCGGCTGCCGATCGCCTATCCGAGCTCAAGCAGGGTTCAGGAGGCTTTCTTCATTCGACGGACTTCCACGAATGCCTCATCATTAGTTTTATCTTCTTGATTCAACGGGCGATGATTTAGCCATCGATCAGAACTTACTTCAAGATTCGCGCGGTTTAGCTGATCCAAGCGTACGCATTTGATCTTTCATTATATTACATCCAAGGTTAAGATTCTTATGTCCAACTTTTTTGGTCCTAACAAGTCCAGCCCAATCTTTATTGGGCTCAATTTAGGCCCAGATGGAATCATTTTAATTGATTTAGGAATCGGGGTTTTTTTTTTTTGCGGGTGTTATGCTTCGTCGATACGGATGCGGGAATCGAACTCGTGGAGGACGCAAGCCACGAGCTCCAACTCTTACACGTGGCTCCCCGCGAGTGGTCGACGATCGCAGCACGAGTCTTGAAGCACCCCTGCGGTTTTACCTGCACCGCCCTTTTCCTTCTGCACAATTATTCATTTTATTTTATTTCTTTACCCTCGATCTTAAAGAGAATCACAGAAACACTATCTCCCAATCGCACCCGTCGAAATAGCTATTCTCACACAAAAAGATCACGAATCATCCGTTCGATCGTCTCGGTCTTTCTGTGATTTAGTTAAATTGCAGGGGTATAAGTTCAATTATTTTATACATTATTACAAAAGCGAAGAGGTCGATGGATCGCTATAAGTATCTGTTTCGAGCTCAAACCATTTGCGATGGGCGGTGGGTTTTCCCGGTGAACTCTCTACGCGGAGAGCGCTCGCGGGATTACTCGCTACCCTCCATCGAAATCTTCTTCGTGAGTCCCTGGTTTTATAGCCCTAGTTTACGGCGAACTGCTTGAAGAATCTTCGTTGTTTCCCCTGCGAGGTTTCGCCCAAGGTCGATTCTTTTTGACGCCGGTAATGGATCTTTCGACCAGGTTGCAAACCCTCGACCTCCGATCGGGATTCCTGTCGGGCTCGCCCCTTTTGGACGCCGGAAAGGCAGGAATCCTGCCGCGGGTCCGTCCCTCCTCGGTTTCTCCCGCTGTGAATAGGCGATTCGGTGCGTCGTTTGTTAAAAGGACTGGCTTTGCTGGCTCTAGGATCAGAAGGCTCCGCGTTTCCCCCAGGGCCGCCGTGGAGACGGCCGTTGTGGATGCCGACACCGCCGCAGACCTCGAATCCCTCTTCTCGGAGAGCGCCGTGGATGATGCGTCGAGGAGGCAGGGGAAGAAGAAGTCGAGCACTGGGGCGTCGAGCGTCTCGTCAGGGGTTAGGTTAGAGAATATCAGTAAAAGCTTCAAAGGTGTGACCTTGCTGAAGGACGTCAGCTGGGAGGTGAAGAAAGGGGAGAAGGTTGGGTTGGTCGGCGTGAATGGTGCCGGGAAAACCACTCAGCTGAGGATTATCGCCGGGTTGGAGGAGCCGGACTCCGGGAATGTGGTTAAGGCGAAGGAGAATATGAAGATCGCGTTCTTGAGCCAGGAGTTTGGAGTTCGCCAAAACAGGACAGTGAAAGAGGAGTTCTTGAGCGTTTTCAAGGAGGAGGCGGAGGTTGCAGATAGGTTGGAGAAGGTCCAGAAAGCGTTGGAGAGCTCTGTAGAGGACCTGAGCTTGATGGCGAGGTTGCTGGATGAGTTGGACTTGCTTCAGAGGCGGTCACAGGATCTGGACCTAGATCAAGTGGATGTGAAAATTAGTAAGTTGATGCCTGAGCTTGGTTTTGCGCCTGAGGATTCTGATCGGTTGGTAGCATCATTCAGCAGTGGGTGGCAGATGAGAATGTCTCTTGGGAAAATTCTACTTCAGGTACGTTTGGTTAGCGTTTTAAGAACATTTTCTAGGATTTGATAGTTCATATGTGCTAATTCTTTAGTATGTTCATTTTAATCACAACAAAAAAGAGTGCTGATTTTTTTTGTTTCATCATAAATCTGAATCTAGGGAATAATTGTGCAACTTGATTTACTTGTGAAACTTCAGCTTATCTTGTGATAAATAATCCTATTGTTTTTCATTGATTTAGGTTCTTCTGATTCATTTGTAGTGTTTTGTCCATTTCAGCTTGCTTGTCCAAATTATCTTATCTGTTTCTTGTTCTTTCTCTCTTCAGTCACCTCTTACTCAACATGCCATTTTCTTTAAAATGTGAATATTTAATTGTGAATATCATTACTATTTTTAATGTTGCTCTATTGTTACAAATCCTTGAGTTCTTATCTGGTTTTTTTATATTTGGTATTGATTTTACTGCTTGTTGTCAATTCATGCTTAATGATATGCATCATGCATTTTGTGCTAGTACAGATGGTGGATTTTTTAATATAAATCATGGTAATTGCAGGATCCTGACTTGCTGCTGCTTGATGAGCCCACTAATCACCTTGATCTGGATGCAATCGAGTGGCTGGAAGGCTATCTTAATAAGCAAGATGTGCCCATGGTTATTATATCCCATGACAGAGCTTTCCTTGATCAACTGTGCACGAAAATGGTAGAAACAGATATGGGAGTGTCCAGGACATTTATGGGTAACTATTCTGAATATGTGCTAGCAAAAGCAGCATGGGTAGAAACTCAACACGTGGCATGGGAAAAGCAACAGAAGGAGATTGAGCACACGAGAGACTTGATAAACAGATTAGGAGCTGGAGTTAATGCTGGACGTGCATCCAGTGAAGAGAAGGTACCTACTGATGTTGTTTCCTTGAACATTCTTCAAATACTATATGTGTTAGACCTTATTGATCTTGTTCCCTCCAAGTATCAGTTAGATCTTGGAGGCACTGCATCACATTTGTGAAGTGATAATGCTTCATTTAGTGACTCGAGTAGTAACTATTTGTCATACCAATTTGGTGACGAAAATCTTTGATTTCAGAAATCACAAACTGGTTCTCTTATCACTATAAAATGCACAAACAACCTAATAATAAATAGTACAATAGGAATATGTCACTAATAGAGTGGGTTAAAAGCTGAAAAATAGAAGGCCTCGAGTATATGTTACTAATACAGTAGATTAAATATTGACATGTAGGAGGCCTTTGATTATTACAATACCAATGTAATTTGCTTACTTAGCACATCCTGTGTCATGTTGTTTCTAGTTTCTTGAAACTGAGTAGTGTGTCATGCTTGTTCCTTGTGCTATAATTAACTCATGCTGATGTGTTGCCAGAAATTGGAGAAACTCAAAGAAGAAGGACAAGTTGAGAAGCCTTTTCAGAGAAAGCAATTAAAAATTAGATTCCCAGAGCGTGGGAGAAGTGGGAGAACAGTCCTAACCATTAAGAACCTAAATTTTGGATATGGTGATAAGGTAAGGTAACTTTTCTTAGACAATGGAAGTATAGTGCTTAACTATAAGGACTTACTTTCTTTGAGGCAAAGAGAAGTTACAAGTATATTAGGAACATCATTTTTCTTATCTGATGTGTTTTTTGATGTGGCAGGTTTTGTTTAAAAAGGCAAATCTTTTAGTTGAGAGGGGTGAGAAAATAGCTATTATCGGGCCAAATGGTTGCGGAAAGAGCAGTTTGCTTAAACTTATTATGGGACTGGAGAAGTCTCAAGGGGGTGATGTTTTGCTTGGGGAGCATAATGTGTTGCCAAATTATTTTGAACAAAACCAGGTACGTTAACAGTGCTTGAAATCCATCACTCCAGTTTCTTGGTGACACAAACTTGTAGCACACAAGATGCCAGGATATTGATGGTCACGGAAATAAAAAATAAATACTAACAATTTTGTGATAATGAGAATAGCATCCTTCATTAATTCTATTTTGTGATAAATCCATCACTTCAGTTTCACAATAGTATGTTGGTTTGAAAAATTGAAGGATGTGTTTTATAGTCAACTAGACTTAATGAACCCTTCTGGCGTTATTGTATTCTTTAATAATTGCAAAGAGGTGTTTAATTCACAAAAACAATTAACAGGCAGAAGCACTTGATCTGGAGAAAACTGTGCTAGAGACAGTTGAAGAAGCTGCAGAAGACTGGAGAATTGATGACATAAAAGGTCTCCTTGGTCGTTGTAACTTCAAATCAAATATGCTTGATAGAAAAGTTTCTGTTTTGAGTGGTGGAGAAAAGGTATGCAACCTGGAAATATTATTTCCTTACTCTCGATTTCATTCCATCCTTTGTTTTTCTTTTTTTCTTTCATTCACTGGAACTCATTTTGATTGTAAAGGAGAGATGGATTCAATCATAGCTAGATTATTTCAATTATTTTTGTCTATGTATTGAAACTGTTACACTAAACCTGTTGACATCTGTATTGTTCTCAAGGATTTGCATTGTCTTGATAATGTGAAGATTTGTTGGTTTACTGCCGATGTAATAGTACATAAGCTATAGTATAGTGTAGCTACATATTTATGTGTAACAACAATATACAAATTATAACAAGTTCGCAACTGCAGTTTAATTGTTGTGCACATCAGTTGTAGCTTCACAAGATCCTTGACTTTGTAAGACAAAGAGTTTCACAAACTAATACTTAGAAGTCCATGAAGTGTTGCTTTTCTTCTCTCACTTAAAGACTAGAACCAAGCAAAGCAGTATCTGTTTTAAAAGGGTTCCTGCTAGTTTTATCCTTCATTTCTTATAGAGTATTAGTTAATCTCCTATTGACTATATTTATCTGCATAAAGGAGCATCTTGCATATGCACTATGTCCACAGGTTCTTAATGCATTGTATGCTTGATATTCTGACTCGTGCATTGGGTACTGGGTGTGCCCTTTTTTATGCTTGGTATTCTGACTCGTGGTTTTCAATTTGGTTGCAGGCACGACTTGCTTTTTGCAAATTTATGGTGAAGCCATCTACATTATTAGTTTTGGATGAACCAACCAATCATTTAGATATACCATCAAAAGAGATGCTAGAGGTGCCTTTTCAACCTTGGATCTCCTTGTCACACTTCTATATATTATAGATTATTTGGTTAACTGACTTGTTATTATTTTGAGTCTGAAACAGGAGGCTATATCTGAGTACCAGGGAACTGTTATCACCATTTCTCATGATCGTTATTTCATACGACAGATAGTCAATAGAGTGGTAGAGGTGAAAGATGAAACCCTGCAAGACTATGCAGGAGATTACAATGTAAAATATTTTACTCACAATTTTTCTTTGAGTAGATGGACTATATATCCATGTGCTGCTATCTATATGCTTTATCATATTCCTCACTCTCAGATATTCTAATGTCTTCTGTTTCTTACAAAGACCATCAACTGTACTAGTGACTTGCTCAATAACATAAGATTTTGATTGTAGATCTATCATTGGTCATTTTCATCACAATTTCTTTGCTTCCACGGCCTTAAACCTATCATAATCTTGGGCATTGAAGTGATAAGGAATTATAAAGTGATTCTCTCCCATAATATGGTCTGACCCTTGATTTTCATGGTGCTTGGTTAGCTGGCTAGTATTCCTTCTTCTTGTTACTGCTTTCCTTGCTATTGTGGTGAGGGTGTTTGTCATGGAAAGTTTTATGAATTAATGATTTTTCCATCTTAGGTCTGCAAGTCCTAATTTTCCTTTAAAATCTTGAACTTCGGTTGGATGAATATCATCGAGTTTGAGCTTCCTTTCCAAATAACTTATTTGTGTTTTGTTCCCAATGCTAGTCAATTTCTTTTGTTTATTTATAGTCAAATAGAAGCATTAATAATTTCCTTTATTATTTTTAACAGTATTATCTGGAAAAGAACCTTGAGGCTAGAGATAGAGAACTGGAGCGCGAGGCTGAACTTGAAGAAAGGGCTCCAAAAGTAAAAGCCAAATCTAAGATGTCAAAGGTGAAAGTTTGCTGAACTTCCGATTATGGAGGTGAAACAAAGGCTTGCTCAAAGCAGGAAGCATGTTTCTCTGACATAATTTTGGATATTTCCCCCTTTATACAGGAGATGAAAGCTGCCAGAAAGAAGCAGAAAATGGTGGCTTTTCAGCAAGCAAAAGCAAAGTCTAAAGGGTTGAAGAATGCAAAGCGATGGAAATGATGATGTACAAAAGCATGTAGAATGCAACAAAGAGTGATGAATGGTCCTCAAGCGATGAGAACATACAAGATTTATGCAGATCAAAATATCAATACTGTAATTAAAAATGTTAAGATTGTATATAATACATGGGTACAAACACTACCAAACAAGTAAATGTAAGCTTAGCTCTTCCTAGAATTTTAACCTTGCTCATGTGCGATTAACTTTTTGTACTTTGTCATTTTCTAGAATGTCACAAAAGGATAAAAAGAAGTAAAAGGTTGCAAAATTTGTTTTGTCGGTCTTAAACAAGCTGTATTCCTCTTTAGGTTGCAAAATTTTTCAAAAATTATTCTACAGTATCTTGATTGTGACAGTGACATTTTGAACCAAATGGATCGAGAGGCTTATATTTGAATTAGTTTTGACGGTAAGAAAGCTTCATCTTTATTTTTAAGCATATATTTTATAAATGATCATTTACCAACCACTCAAATTTATTTTGATCTCTGATATATTTTGAGGACTGTATTAAAAACCTAAGTACTAGTGAAATTTATTTTAGAACTATCCTCTCCTTCACTCGAGTCGTAGAGGTCAGGTCCCTCCTCCACCCAAGGTGTGGTGGTTGGGAAACCCAACCCCTAATTCTGCCCGAAGTATAGAGGTCGAGAAATCTTGATCATCTCCTTCACCTGAGTTATGGAGATCAGGTCCCTCCTTCACCAGAGTCATGGAGGTCGGGAAACCCAACCCCTAACTTTGCCCAAAGTATAAAGGTCAAAAAATCTCAATCACCTAGTCATGGAGATCAGGTCCCTCCCCCGCCCAAGATGTGGAGATTGGTTCCCTCCTCTGCCCAAGATATGGAGGCTGGGTCCCTCCTCCACCTGAGGTGTGGAGGTCAGGAAACCTGACCCCCTTCGCTCGAGGTGTGACGGTAAGGAAACCTAATAACATCTCTTGCACCTCTTGCTTGAGGTTCTCATCGAACCAAGAAGGTTGGGAATTCTAATCGCTCTCCACCCCAGGTATAGAGGTTGGGAAACCTGACACCTAAATCCACCCCAAATATTAAGGTCGGGCACTCGACCCTCTCTTCTTATCACCATCAAGCCACGAAGGTCGAGTAACAGATCCACATCATTGTCAACCTCCACACTTAAAGGAGGATCGAGTTCACGTTAACAAGGATTGACATGCCTAATGCTCAAAGTTAAAGAACAATTGTGGAAGTATACGCTTAACATCTTAGATAAATTAGACGTCACACTTCAAATTCCTCTTGTAAGAGCCCTTGAAGCCTGCCTTTTGTTGGAAAATCTAGGGTGACATCACGTACGCAGCAAAAGAACAGAAAACAAAAATCTCGAAATTTTCTGCAAAAAATAAGTCTCTTATCATTATATAAAGATTGATGTGCAAAAACCCATGAAACCAAAAACTGCATATATAAGAAAGTTGTGTTACCTAGGGAGATCGTATATCCTTGGATTCCTACAAATCTATAAGAGAGGATAAAAGAGGTTAATTATCCTTCTCTATAACGATGATCCATATTATAGAGGCTGCGAAGACGCTCCTCGAATCATTACTCAAATCTCCTTTTCATGCGCACTACACAATCAAAAAGCTGTTGCTGCCCCCTGTTATTGTCCATATGCCCCAAATAGGGGTTGCTGGCTGAGAATGAGAAGGGGAGAGGAGAATAGGAGGTGATAACCAAAAAAACCTAGCCCATGGCCTTTTAAGTTCTCTCCTATTTATAGAGACTCCATATTAACTTAACTATAATGGATCATACTATATTGGATATTGGATATCCATCCAACTACCCAAGCTCCTTAGATTAGTGGGTCTCTAACTAAAAATCTATCATTAGCTCTTATTAGATCTCATTCATAGGATCCAATAATTCATGGGCTTATTGGATATCAATAAGATAAAGGCTTTAACGGATATCTTATATCTGAACCTCTATTCATCAAACACCTAGCATATATGTGACCCTCTAGGCCCAATATTAAGTTGGCCGTGAGTCATACCTATTAGAACTTCTTCTCGCTTAGTGAATTATTATCTACATAATAATTCACTCGACTCATTGACTATGGACTATGCCACTACGTCGTAGTCCCGAGATAATATAAAGAAATCCAATCCATTGGGCATGTCTATCCTTAGTTACCGTATATTTATACTCCTTCGTTCATCTAACACCCCAGAGACCGTATACCGAGCATGGTGTTGTCAGACCCATACGGTTTCTACTCGAGTTTCGCTCTAATTAGATTCTCCCGGAGAACTCTTTCTCTTTCAATCCGAAAGACCCTAGCCAGGGATTTGCCTAAACAAAAATACATGGGATATTCCTCTTATGATATTGAGAGAGGATGATCCTCTATCGACATTCAGTAAGATTAATTGTCACTCCCGATGACCAATTGTGCTAGACTTGGAACTTTCAGATCTATAAGTCTGGTGTCAAAGAGTAGAGTACTCATACAGGGAATATTTGGTATCTCAAGTCTAAGGACCAGATATACTACTGTGATGATAGAATCGTTGTTTGACAATAAGGCACCATCCAACATTTCGTGAGATAATCAATCAGTGAACTTATTCTGCAATGAACACCTACATTATATCCCTAGTATCCTCATACGAGCAGCTATGAGACCAACTGTCTCCATTATATGGATATGCATACAATATATCAGTCTATCTGAGTATCTCGATATCCCTCCCAAATAACCTATGATTGAGATTATTGAGGTCTGTGTTTAAAGGTGAATCGATCTTATTATTATGATATCATCACGATCTGATTATCATTGCACAAATCCATGAACATCATAATATATACATGCAACAAGCAATATGAAGTGATAAAATATCAAATAATATAATAAACAAAAAGAGTGTATATCATGTCACACGTGTCATTACTTATGTGATTGGCTTATAATGCAACTATGATTAGCACCTTTACGGAGGGATAAGTGATAGGGAGAGCATCGTCAAATAGTAATTGCCCAACACGTGGCTTCCACATAGTATCTAGGGTGAAAGGAGAAGACAAAGACCACACTCCTCTTGTCTACCCATATGGATAAGGGTCCAAGACAAACAATTATAGATTGTCCTCCCTTGTCGCTTGCGTAGATAAAAGACCAAGGGGACGTTAGAGGCGATTAGGTATTATCTCCCTATAGAATATTTCATAAAATATTTCGTCTCTTTACGATTAGGTATAAAAGTTGATATTTAACACAATGAAAGGGGTGATTACTTTTCGACTACTTGCGTCCACATTCACTTACTTCGAGATACTAACTTGGGTGTCGAAAGTGTCAAATTGAAAAACTTCATTCGATCTTGCTCTTTGTGTAAGTGACACATCGGGAGCTTGACGTTTTCATCTCGAAGGCATCTTAGACAATCCTGTCCATATACTTTGAACCACATCGGGTTGACTAAGACGTCAATAATTTTTTTTATAACAAACGAATGCAAGAAAATAAAATTAATATGATTCGATCATGTTAACAATATGGAATCTGCAATTGAGCATGAGCATCTTAGGTTAACCTTATTTGAAGTGCTGCTTCTAGGAGTTCTTTAGAGCTGTTGCTACACATTGAACTGCAGTTGCTTATGGGTTTCCTCACTCAGTGTCATGCTTAGATATCTAGATTTCATCTTTTTCATGAAATTAAGACACTCTTTCTCTGTTGTGGCCACTTTTTATGATCATATTGTCTCTCAAACATGTGCACTCTTCTTTTCAACTTAATCTTCCCTCAACAAATCATATCAATCCTTTTTGCATCAGCAAATATGTAAGTCATATCAATGCTATCAAAAAGTCAAGCAGAGGTTAGCCTATCACACTTGATCCCTTAACTTCAATTAAATTAGGTATTGCATTGATTGTGAGTTCCAACAGCACAAGGAAATATGTGTGATCATTCAGAGTGACATCACTAAACAAAATGGAGTAGATGATGATTAAGATTTCAGCTTTATAAAGAAAACATTATTATACACAATGTGAGGAGAATGGCCTGTACATGATTCCAAAGGCCAAAACAGAGAAGGTTGGTGCCAACCAAGAGTCGAATCATCCATAATAAAAGATCAAAGAACAAATAAAGTGTTTTGTTGCTTTCCATGTTCAATGACAGGAATCCACCTTACTAAGAACTTAATAATACAAAGTCAGATCAATGATTTCTTTGATCTTATCACTGTGATGCAAAAATATGACAATGATTGCATGCATCTCACAGTATTCTACAAACTTTCTTTGCCAAGTTGATGAGTTATTTGCATATGATATCTCAGAATTATTGCAGATTGTACAGAGCAGTGTAGTTTTCTATGCTTTCAATAGTGTTTGCATGCATCAAATCTAGGAATCCTACTGTCAAACTTCTTGTTGATCCACCTTAGTACACATGCCACATTCATACAAGAAGCAAAGTTTGGTATCTCATTCTCTTTCATCATGTATTCTTTATTGATTCAATCAATTCATGGTGTGTTGATCAGATACAAAACATTTCTTCTATGTTTTGTATGTGATCAACTCATAAGATAGTAAAGTGTAAGAAGGATGGAAACTGAGACAAAAATTTATATGAATGTCTTCCACATTCTTTCCCTTTCCCTTTTCTTGTCATTAACATATTATTCTCCACCACTTTGATCTCATTATCAGTTCTATACCTTCTGATACCACACAAAGTTAGTAGTTTTACTCTGATAATTGCATTTATGTTTCTCAGTTGAGGAAAGAAATTGATGGGGTCACTTGAAAGATTTACTCGGATGATTAATGCTCTTCCATTTTATTATTGATATCGACAATTAATGTTAGTGAAGAGAGAGAGAGAGAGAAGAATTCACCCTTTGGTTTTTGTGTTTTTGTTTTTACTTCCTGGGTGATGATTTGTTTCATGTTTATGGGCAGTGTGTTGGGTTTTAGCCGCCGCCAGCCGCCAGCCGCGTTCGTGTCGGGTCACCGTCCCGGTGGACCGCGTCGCAGGTCGACGCGGCACGATCCCCTCCATTACTGGAAATGCGTCAAAATTGGCTAAATCACTGGACGGGGAAGTAATGGAGAGGGCAACGGCGGCGTTCGCCATCGCCATTTCTCGCTTCTTGCGCCACTCGCGTCGAACTTTGCACGCCCCCTTCCCTTCGTCTCCTCTCGGCATCCTTTCCGACCCTCCGCGCGCGCCATTGAGAGGGAGAAGGAGAGTGGAAAAGCTGAGACCTTTCTGCGTTTCTCTCTTCAGGTCCGCCCTTTCTCTCTTCCCCCTTCACCCGTCTTGTTCTTTTCTGTTTCCTCTTCGTTTCTTTGTGATTTCCTGCAAGTCGTCGCCAAGATTAGGGTTCTTTTCGTAGTCTGCGGGTGTGGTCTGACTAATTTATGATGGGATTCGATTGGAGCTTCTAGAATCGTGTGGATGTTGAAGATGCGTTGCGATTCTTTCCTTTGCAGTCACCAAAGAGAGCGCTTTCTTGGAATAGCATCTTAAGGTTTTTAGATGTGCCGCTACAAGTTATAGATTGTGGTTGGGTTGTACACGATGCATGTTTTCAGTGAGAGGAAGTTTATCCATCTGCGTCAGGGTCGAGATCAGTGAAACCCTTGTATCCTGAAAGCATATTTCTGTTTCCCCTTGTCTTCTTTCTAGACCATAGTAGAGCGTCTGGATACTCCTTTTCATGATAGCAAGCATGCGTGCCTTGTGTAGCTCATTATTATGTACTTGAATATCTAAAAGTGGATTCACGGTTTGATTCATAGTAGTGTGCATCTATTCGATAGCATCAGATTGGAGTTCCCCTGTGTAGCCTTTTTTTTCCTTCCCTTTGATTGATAGAACACCTGAAGTTTAAATTACTTCCTATTCTGAACAAATTCAGGGAATTTTTATCAAAAAATTACTTCTGGTAAGTGTAAGACAAATCCTAAAACTCTACACCTCATGAGTTTTAATTTTATTAACTTCTTTTCTTTTTAAGATGTTTAATTTTGGGTTAAGACCCTCACACCTTTGCACTAGAAACAAAAAATATGTGGACTTGATAGATGCTAAAGAGAACTGAGATTCATAGTCATGTCTACTCTGCATATGTATCCTCAGCCGAATAACAGGAAATGATAGTATACTTTTGTAGCTTCACCTTTAAACATTAAGCAGATATCGATTTTTTTAATTTATTCTGAGTGTAGTTAGGATGAAGTTAATAAATTAACTTTTTCTGATTCACTTGTAATTATATTTATGATAGTCATCATGGTTTGTTTGTACATGTTCAACCTAAATCTTCTTATGCATATTAGCAATATGGAAAATTTTTTTACTTAAGTTCGAGGACTCTCTACATGGATTATTTGCTTCTCATACCTAAACTCTTAAGAAAATTTAGAGCTTTAGTAGTATGCCTGATGGGTCATTTAGTAATTTTGTTATCTTAAGATCTTCTGTTGAATGGCCATTTCTCATGTGATTTGACTGGATGATTATTCGTATTGGAATTGGTTTGTGTTCCATGTAAACACCCAACTTGGTGTGATGTTTTAAGAATTCTTTAATCAAAATACAGATGACTGGAACTCTTCGTATGTTGCAAAACTGCTGTGTGCTTCTTTAAGGCTAAACATGATAACTATCACTTGGAATTCTGCAAGCATATTTAAAGAGAATTTGTTTCAGCAAAGAATGTTTTATGGCTCTGTAAAGAGCAATTTAGACGACAATCATTAGTTTGATGACTGGGTTATCTGTTGCTTTCGAAAATTTAACCACTTTGATTTTATCATAAAATAATACGACACTTCTTTTCCTATGTTTTTTTTCTAATGGTAGGGAGGATAAATATCTACACTTGTTGCTGTATTTTTTGCTAGTAGACTTGTGTGGTTTTAGAAAAAACTGAAGATTAAGTGGGTAAATGGTTGAATTTTCTATGCAATATAGATCATGACTAAAACTTCTATGTTTGATACTTGATGATGCTTTAGAATTGCAAGTGTCAATAAAGTTATCAATTTCTCAGTTCTGATTGCCAGAATCTGCAAACATATGCAAGAGTACTTTTAGCTTGCAGATTTGGCAACTCAATAACTGATAAGTGCACCATCTAATGTCATATACTTTAGTCATCAATATTATATCCATGATGTTCCATAAGTATTAGTCTTTTTTCCCCCCCTATGCTGGCTTAATGGAGCTCCCTCAATTCTTTCTTATCATGCAGCCTTAAATGTGCTCCAAAATATTACTCCTCTCAGGCTGCCATCATAACAAGAGAAACTAATATGATTTTTTGGCATAAAGTAAATTCTATTAGACATGCCAAGGTTTGCTGTTGGTGGATGCTGCAAAGTCTGATTGCCCTCTACTCATAAATTTTCTTTGAGATCAACTAATAAGTAATGGACAGAGCAGACACTTCAGACTTTGTCACTGGTGGAGGTTGCAAATTGACATTCCATGCATATTTTCATTTCACATACTCTATCATCCTTAAAGCCAAACCTCTGGAAATGAGTTACTGAATATAGAGCTGGAAGTCCTCTGCCTTCTGGTCTTCCTTCTGCAGCCTCTTTCTCATCAAAACTCAGTTTTTTTGCATTTTGCCATTGATGGGTATGATGGATTTCGACATGACAGATCCATCAAAGGGAAAGCAACATTTTATGAGTCTCTTAGTGACTGAAGCAGGGGACTTCTTAAGATCTGGCACAAGCTCCATCATGGGTCACACAACATTGTGTCTCAACCACTCAAGCTATGAAACCAGCAGAACTGGTGGAACAGTATGTTCTCAGAACAATCATGAGCTTTTTGCTGTGGATGATGGTTGTCGTTTGGTTCTTGGTTTGGGTCCAAGTCCAACTTCTTATACTTCAGGATGTTGCATTGCTGACGGAACAAGCAAAACAAGAGAACCTGCCACTTCCACCAACCAAAGTTGGAGCCTGGAAACCGATAATGGCATGTTAGAACTGGGACTTTCAAGAGGAAATGTGGAATCAATGCTCAATGCAGGGGGCATAGTAACTTCCTCTTCTAAGTCCAAGCAAACATCCATGGAAAAGCATCACATGATTCCAATTGTTGACGAAAGCTCAAAATCAGGCAAGAGAAACTCGGGTGGGTACATGCCAGCTCTCCTATTAGCCCCAAGGCTGACGAGTTCTGGTGGTATGGGGGATGTTCCAGGAACATTTAATCGATCAGATATTGGAGCTGATGCATCCACTGATAATGATCGTCTTCAACATAAGCTTCACCAGAGTACCACTGGTCACTCCTCTGCTGCTGACTCATCAGCTGGTGTTCCTCAAAGAACTCATCATCATCATCGTCGTCCTAAGAAATGCATGTTCAAGGGCTGTTCGAAAGGTGCAAGGGGGGCATCTGGTCTCTGCATTGGCCATGGAGGTGGGCAACGGTGCCAGAGACCTGGGTGCAACAAGGGTGCCGAGAGCAGGACAGCTTTCTGCAAAGCTCATGGAGGAGGCAGGAGATGCCAAATGCTTGGATGCACCAAGAGTGTAGAGGGTAAGACAGATTTCTGTATTGCTCATGGAGGTGGGTGCCGGTGCACTCATCCAGGATGCACCAAAGCCGCACGAGGGAAGTCCAGTTTGTGCATCGGCCATGGAGGGGGGAAAAGGTGCACCGTAGAGGGTTGCATTCGAAGCGCCGAGGGCCAGCCAGGGCTATGCATCTCCCACGGTGGAGGGCGTAGGTGTCAGTATCCTGATTGCCGGAAAGGTGCACAGGGGAGTACCAAGTACTGCAAAGCTCACGGTGGTGGACGACGATGCATGTTTCAGGGTTGTACTAAAGGAGCCGAGGGAAGAACACCCCTGTGCAAGGGGCATGGTGGTGGTAAGCGATGCCTTTTCAAAGGTGGTGGTGTTTGCCCAAAGAGTGTCCATGGTGGCACACGATTCTGCGTGGCTCATGGAGGTGGTAAGAGGTGTTCTTTCGCCGGATGTACAAAGAGCGCCTGTGGCCGCACCGATTGCTGTGTGCTGCACGGTGGAGGGAAGCGATGCCACTTCCAGGGATGCAACAAGAGTGCGCAGGGGAGGACCGATTTCTGCAAAGCGCACGGTGGCGGGAAACGGTGTGCGTGGGCCTCAGGGTGCGACAAGTTTGCAAGGGGGAGGAGTGGACTCTGTGCAGCTCATGGTACTATGATGGCCGCTCAGCAGGAGCGCCAGGCTGGGGAGACCGGGGGATTGATCGGTGCGGGCCTCTTCCAAGGGCTTGTTTCCTCATACGTCACAGTCGGAAGTAGCTCTGTTTCGGAGAGCGTCGAGTCGCATGCAAACTCTGGAGGACAGCAGCAGCTTCACATTCCGCCGCAGGTTCTGGTTCCCTTGTCAATGAAGTCTCCGGCGTCGTCCTCAGTATCAATTGGTTTCGGTGGAGGTGGCGGTGGCGATGGCGGTGACAGCCAGGAGAAGAAGAGCTGCGGATTTGTGGTGCCGGAAGGGAGGGTGCACGGTGGGAGCTTGCTGTCTCTTCTTGGTGGGAGCTTCAAGAATGCTTTGGATGCCGGGCTGGTTTGATGTCATCGCTGGTAGTTTCCCCCGCTGCATAATAAATACTGGTGTTGGATACGTATAGCGTGTGATGCATTGCATGAAGGAGTAGCTTCTTGTTTTCTGTTCTTGCTCTGCCGCTTGGGCTGGGAGTTGTGTTAGTGTCAAGAAGAAGATGATCACTGTGTCAGTTATTAGGTCCTATCAAGATTGAGGATGCTATTTGTTGTTGGTTTTCCGTGTTTATATATACGTATATGGTTCGATGAGCGTATTTGTTGGTGTACAGAGTTTGGGTTTACATGTTGACACGCAGCAGTCGAAGCGACGGAATCGATCGAGATTTATGACCTACACGTGCCACGTTTTCCATGCAACGACCGAACGGGGCTCCACGTAAAGCACGTCGAACAGGAAGCGGTCACAACACCCGTTCGCTGTACCGCCTCCATACACGGCTCTCCATGGTTGCCGGCGGGGGAACCTCCACGTCGCCGACATGCTCCTCCTCCCTCCTCCTCCTCCTCCTCCTCCTCTCTTCGCTAACATCTCCATCATCAGTCCAAGGTGGCCATGACGGTGGAGAGGAGGCCAAGGGGAATGAGATGCGGCACGAGAGAGCAGAGCAGCAGCAGCAGCAGGGGCCGCAGCCGGTGGAGAGGGCCATCGGCCTCACTAGATCTGCAAGCCGGTGGGATACCATCAGGACATGGGCCAAGCTTGCCTGCATGAATCTTCGGCCACCTGATTCAACGTCGAGCTCTCTCTCTCTCACGTCGCATCCTGTTCATAGTTACTCGTCTATTTTATTTCAGGTTCTCTGTGATCAGAGGCCGGGGTTTCAGAGAATCCAAGCTTTATGTTGTATCTTTGATGATGATGATTTGTGATATTGATGACGTCATGTAGGGAAAGATATGGAAGGGGTGAGTCGAGTGCATGGGAAGTGGTGAAAGAAGCAGCGTCGAGGAGCTTCGAGACGAGCAAAGGGGCAGTGGAGCACGCGGCGGAGTCGGCGGCGAAGGTCGCAGAGAAGGCGGCTCACAAGACCAAGGAGAAGGCGAAAAGGACTGTGTCGAAGCCTAGTGGGAAACCTGATGCAGAGCTTTAGATCGATGCTTACAGCCGTCTACTTGTGTCGCGGATTCTTCCTTCTTCACTAGCTTTCAGGTGGTGGTCTCCATAGCTCATCTTCTCCCACTGTGTACGTGCGGAAAGAATGGTTTCGATAGTCTTCTTTTCCTTTTTTGCACTTCTCTGCTGGCAGTGAATTACCTATGCGTCTTTATGTGATCCTTCGTCTCAAATCTTCTATCTATTCATTATTGTTTGTAACACATTTGATGAGTATAAGAAGGTTGACGAGAGTTTACCTCACATTTAAGTTCTCGCACATGAAACTAAGACACAATCAGTAATAGGCTTGCCAATCTATGACATTTGCTACAGCAGAAACAGAACAAAACCAAGATCATGGCATAAGAAGCCACACTAATGCATTCCTATGATCACAAGAAGAACCATGAAACATGCACCTGAAAGCAATTGTCAATGGACTTTCAGGTGAATTTTTTAAGGACAAGTGCCTACAACAGATGATGTGAAGTACAAACATCAATCTATAAACTAACTTAAGAGAAGCACAAAACAGATTAGCGACTCATCCTGATCGAAATTGGACCTGACAATACTAGTTCCAGTGAAGTCTCTAGCTTAGTGTTCGAGTGGTGACCGCTATCGGCGGCAATGGAGACCTTACGGCCGCCGCTGGGTGTAGCGACGAATGACGATGCGTCGTTGGTGACTTGGAGATGGCACAGGAGGTCTTGTGTCGATCAGCTTGCGGAGGAAACGCTGCAGATTTGGGATCTTGCAATTGCTCCAGTGAGGCCAAGACATGAGACATACGAGGCCGGAGTTTGGCCTCATGGTCGATACATTGCAAAGCAAGCATGGAAACAACAAGAGCTCCATTCTTTGGATACTGCCCTTCCAGCCTTGTGTCCATGATCCGGAATACTTTCCGCTTGTCACCCAAACAGGGTTTCGCCCATTCCACCAGGTTCTGCTCTATGCCCAGCTTTGATTTGTCGACGGCTCGACGCCCAGACAAGAGCTCCAATAGTACAACCCCGAAACTGTAGACGTCAGCTTTCACCGAAAGTCTACCTGTAAAATATTGGATGCTTCTAAAGTCAAACTTCATAAACAACAAAGCTATCCGAAAGGAAGGAAAGAAAGAAGGGTCGATAACATATTAATGAATTTTGAGTTTTAATTAGTTGGCTAGTCGACATATAGAGATGAACAATGCCGTCTACAAGCTTGCCATTTTTACCTCCAAAGAGCTGCTCCGAGAAATTTTGGCCTTCTTAAGAGTTAAGTTACATCATGCCATCTCTGAAATTTTGGTCTCTGTTGGCTTCAAATTCTAAGAATTTCCTTTTACTTTGTGTTTTTCGATGATAATTATGGGCGACTAAATTAGCGAAATGAATTTTACTGAATTCCAGAGAATTTCTTTAATCGTTCAAGAAGTATTCTAACCGAATGATCATGTAGGTGTCTTAATACCGATACTATATCACAATCTAATCTCAGATATGCTGAAAAAATGAGGAGTGAACAAGGTTTAATAGCTAGAATACAAAACCTGTTGCGATATATTCTGGAGCTGCATATCCATGAGTGCCTATGACTTGGGTCGACACATGAGTTCTATCTCCGGTTGGTCCAGCTTTTGCCAAGCCAAAGTCTGAAAGCTTGGCGTTAAACTCCTGCGTAACAAGAAAAGTCTTGAGAAACATTTTTTTCTAGCTTATATGTTTTCAGCCACCCTCTTTTATTACCAACCTAATCACACTCTCTCGCTCTCACACATCTATAACATACCGAGTCAAGCAGAATGTTGGAGGCCTTAAAATCTC
The DNA here is from genome assembly GCF_036884655.1 of Musa acuminata AAA Group. Taxonomy (NCBI): domain Eukaryota; kingdom Viridiplantae; phylum Streptophyta; class Magnoliopsida; order Zingiberales; family Musaceae; genus Musa; species Musa acuminata. The sequence goes on along the minus strand of NC_088358.1, from coordinate 28,809,275 downwards.
GATATATAACTTGAGATTCAGCGTCATGCAAAAAGGTGAGTCCTCTAGCAGCTCCAATTGCAACCTTGATCCTTGTCGTCCATGATAGTGGTTGAGCACTTCCTGGAAGAAGCAACCATGAAAAACAATGTCAGATGGATTGTCAATAAATAACCAAGAAATTCTAGAGAAACTATCGTGATTGCTAAGCTAACATATAACCAAGACACGATAGGCACAGTGCCTGATCACTGAATAATATATTAGAACGATACAAAAGGACTGGACAAAAGGTCAACATTCTGCCTATAGGGTTACTGTGAAGCAGTAGTTTCAGATAAGCAATGTGTTCTACCCCCTACGATAAGCACTATTTTTAGGTTCCTTCTTTTCTACCTAGACGATGGTGGTGCCTTGCTGCTTCTAACCGTAAAGCCAATGTTTTATGAGATGTTATGTCACGAAGTATATATTTCTTTTTGTTACGTACTTCTGAACAGATGATTTTCCAAGCTGCCTTTTGGCATGAATTCATAGACCAGAAGTTTACTGTCACCCTCTGAACAGTACCCGATGAGCTTAACCAAATTTGGATGGTGAAGCTGACCTAGATAATCAACCTCTGTCTGCAATCATTCAGTAACTGTAGTCAGAATACACAAGTATTAACATAGAATTTAACAGAGGGAGCAGATGGTGTAGGAAACAAACCAGCCATTCCTTGTGCCCTTGGAAACTTTCAGGCTTAAGCTTCTTGACAGCAACAACCATTCCGCATCCAGGCTTCGTAGCAGAAAAACTTTGTTCATCGATCCAACCTTTGTAGACATAACCGAATCCTCCTTCCCCTAGAAGGCTGTCAGGGCGGAAGTTCCTCGTGGCATTTCTCAACTCATTGAACGTGAAAGCCTTCAACTGTGAGGAGGATAATATTTCGCCTTCAGTTCTTGGTGTAGAAAGATTCCCGTTGCTCGTCTTATCGCTAAAAGAAGGCACAGACAGAGTTGAAGGGGACGAGAATGTTGCCCGAGACGAAGAAACTGAAAATAAACTTCTTTTACTGGTGACGACCTTTGGAGGATCTGTCAAAAGGAAGAAACAAGAAATTGTGACAAAATTGCTTAAAGTCAAAATACCACAACACCAGCTTTATCGATCGGAGCATCAGCCATTAATTGGAAAAAACAATCTGCGATATAACTGACCCTCTCTTCTTCCTGCACGAGATGTGTAGCTATCGCAACAGATGATCTTAAACCTCGTTCACGGGAACACACAACTAACTACTTTGATTCCCTTTGATCATAAATTATGTTCTCCTGGCAATATTACTCTTACCCGGCTTTCCTTAGTCAACTATTCGATGCCAAAAAAAGGAACAATAGCAAGTCGATTCGTATGAACATGCGTCACTTTGTTCTTCAGATCATTCTTCTTCCACATGTTGTTGTATCTCCATGTTGTCTCCTTGCCAAATAGGCCACTTGGGTATGGGTTTGCATCAGATTCTAACATCTGCGCGCATGCAAAGCTGCAAATGCATCCATATGGAGTTGCCATAGCAAGTAAAACACACTTATGACAAAAACATTGACTACCCACCAAACTCTATCCAGTAATGAGTAGTAATCCTGGCAAGTACCATAGTATTTTGCTATATCTAGCTAGTTTCAAGGTTTTCCTCCCAGAAAGGGAAAACAGAAACTGATATCAGCATCAACAGTTAAGCAGGGAATCCACTAGAAAGGAAAGAAGTAATCACAACATGATCACCAAAGGTTCGAGACAAGACTAGATAATGTGAGATTAAAAAGGAATTTTTGGGAATCAAGTATGGCCTCTAAATCTAATTTCCACCACAAATGAACTCATCATCACTTGGCCCAGCAGCATACATAGCATTAATCCAACAAATTAGGCAGAGAGTTCGACCAAATTCCCAGCTTCATACTCGGTAGCAAAGAACATCTACGCTACACAAAGAATATAATACAGTCAAAATCCAGAAATCCAACAAATTAAGTGAGCATGAAAGAAGAAGCTTTAAAGATTTCTCTGCAACCAAGTCGAAAACACCATACGGAGGCATAAAAAAGATCCCGGCTTTAAGCATCAAACCCAAGAAAGAGAGCACGCACATGAGGCATTCCGCGGGGTGTGGGCGTTCTCGACCCGCGACGAAGAGATCACGCAGTTCCCCATCGATTCCCTTTTCCCCGCCAGAAAGCAGCAGAAAGAAACCTTTCCGCTCGACCGAAAGCTCGTTCCTTTCCTCTCCCAGTCGTTTCTCTGCGGCGGTCCGCGGTGGAAACAGAGGCAAGAGGAGCGAGAAGAAGAAGACGGAGAGAGAGAGAGAGAGAGAGACAGAGAGCCCGAGTGGAGGACCGCGTGGGGTGTGGGTTTCCACAGGGGACATGTCAGTATACTACTACTATTATCACGACAGAGGAGGGGCCGACTGACGTTGGATTGGTGGCAACCGTACGGTGTCGGAAGACGACGTCTCCGTTACGGATTTGGCCGGCGCCGTTATCCCGTGATGAATTCCACGTCGCTTTCCGCCATGCAATTCCTCCAGCTTTGCTCTGTCCCGTCTGCCCTCCTTTCCATCTCTACTTCTCAGGCCTACTCAACGGGCAACACACCCAATTCCAAGTTCATGTCTCCCACTCTTTTACTGTATCTTCCATATTATCACCGATAAACAACAGGAAAAAAAACATTCAATTAAGAAAAATAAACGATCAAAATTGTTTTCCAAAGGCTTTTTTATCGAAGTGGTGACAGGAATCTATTCCCACGTAGGGTCGGTGGTAGCTTCATTGTCAATCAGCTGACTTCTCTCTTTCTCTCTTCATCAACCTATGGAATACCAAGTTGAATTTTGTTAAAGGGATGAAGACATAGATGCACAACTTGCGAGTCCTTGTTGGTTTTGTTAGAGCTAGCCCCAGGATATTTACCAAAGGGTAATTTTGGCAACACAACAAAGACAATAAAGCGGAAATAATAAAAGCGACAAGAACAAACAAAACACCAGAACACCAGATATACGTGGTTCGGTCAAATGACTTTGACCTACATCCACGGAAGAAAGAGGAGCAAATTACTATTATAAAAGAGGGACACTTACAAATGCCTTAGGAAATGTTCCTAGGCCATAAAACACCTTCAGCTTCCTAAACAAGAAGACTTCAAACCATAAGCAGGTTTTCTTGTGATGCCTGTTGTACTTCTTGTGGTGTGTCTAATATCAAAACTCAGGCCCTTATTTATAGTTCCAAGACGAGACAACAAGTCTGATTTTCCCGATGTGGGACTATGGGACTTGCCAAACTAACAAATCTCCACCTTGGCATGTCCCAACAAAACTTGCTCCACCTTCTTCACAAAAGCCCCAACGGGCAATCACCAACAATGAACACCAACCAAGTCCAAGCACTGCTTGAACTTGTAAACCGGAAGAGGCTTCGTAAACATATCAGCTGGATTGTCCTTCGTATGAATTTTCTGAACAAGGACTTTTCCTTCAGCAATGGTATCCCATTTGCATCCAACAATTTTCTTATCCAAAGACGGCTTCACAAGACCCCAAGTTCTATTCCGATGGAGAGATTCTATTTCTTCATTCATCACAATCAACCACTTAGCGGAATTATCACAAGAAACTGCATCTGAGTATGAAGTAGGCTCACCAACTTCACTTGTCTCTTCTGCAACAGACAAAGCATATGCAACCAAATTTGCATACCTTTGTGGTGGTCGAATATTTCTCCGTGGTCTATCCTTGGCTATGGAATATTGCTCTTCCTCTGGATCATCTGCATCAGTAGACTCGGGACCACCTACTGGCATTCTTTGAGTAGAAGAGTTCGACTTAAAAGAATCTGAACTACCAATCTCAAGCTCCACCTGCTTCTGCGCACTATCATTTGTACAACTAGTAGATTCCTCTTTAGAAGATAGCATAGATAATTCATCAAAAGTAATATCTCTACTGATTATAAATTTTGGGGATTTGGGATCAGGACACCATAATCTGTATCCTTTCACCCCAGAAGCATACCCAAGAAAAATACACTTTTTAGCCCGAGGCTCTAATTTTCCTTCATTTACATGCATGTATGCTGGGCACCCAAAAATTTTAAAATCAGAATAATCAGCAGGAGTACCTGACCAAACTTCCTCTGGAGTTTTAAAGTTAAGTGCTGCAGAAGGAGCGCGGTTGACAACGTAACAGGCCATATTAATCGCCTCTGCCCAAAAGTCTTTTGTCAACCCTGCATTTGAGATCATACACCTCGCTCTCTCCAAGAGTGTTCTATTCATACGTTCTGCCACACCATTTTGCTGAGGTGTTATCCTAACAGTGCGATGCCGAACGATTCCTTCATTTTTGCAGAATTCTTCAAAGTCACCTTCACAAAATTCCATGCCATTATCTGTTCGAAGCCGCTTAATCTGTTTACATGTTTGCTTCTCAATCAAAGCCTTCCATTGTTTAAAGGTTAGAAAAACATCATTTTTATGCTTCAGAAAATAAACCCAAACTTTTCTGGAATAATCATCAATGAAAGTCAACATATACCTGGCACCACCCTTAGACTGAACTTGAGCTGGACCCCAAAGGTCTGAATGAATATAGTCAAGAGTACCTTTCGTTTTGTGAACTACCGGAGAATTGAAGCTGACTCTTTTCTGCTTTCCAAAAACGCAGTGTTCACAAAAGTCCAGTGGCCCAGTACTCTGTCCGCAAAGTAGACCTCTTTTGCTCAATATGCTCAAACCTTTTTCGCTCATATGACCCAAACGCATATGCCATAATTTGGTGATGTCAGAATCAGACAATGATGATGACGAAACTGCAACCGAACCTGTGACAGTAGTTCCCTGCAGAATATACAAGCTACCAGACCTACAAGCTTTCATAACAACAAGGGCATTTCTAGAAACTTTCATAACTCCACCTTCAGTTGTGTATTTACACCCAAGGGCCTCTAGGGTGCCTAAAGAAATGAGATTCTTTTTCAAATCAAGAACATGTCTAACATTAGTGAGCGTCCTCACAATACCATCATGCATTTTAATTCGGATTGTTCCTCTACCAACAACATCACATGCGGCATTATTGCCCATCAAAACAATTCCACCATTACAAGATTCATATGTGGAAAACAAATCCCTATTGGGACACATGTGATAAGAACAACCTGAATCTAAAATCCATTCATTTTTAGACTTTGTCCTGTCATCAATAGCAAAGAAAATATTTCCAAAATTCTCATCAGATGCTACACTAGCTTCAGCGGATTCAATAGTTTTCTCAACAAATTTTTCCTTTTGCTTTAATTTATTTTTCAATTTAAAGCAATCAGATTTAATGTGCCCCATTTTATGACAATATCTGCATTCCAAATTTCTATATCTGGATTTAGATCTAGATTTAGATCTACTACTGTCAAATTCTCTTTTATCCATTCTCCCCCTAACAACCAGACCCTCAGCCTGATTCTCTCTACTTTCCCCAGTGATATTCTTGTCTATCTGCTCCTTAGATTTCAGTGCAGATTTAATTTCTTGATACGAAACTGTTTCTTTTCCATAAATCAAAGTATCACGGAAATGCTTAAAAGATTGGGGAAGAGAACACAAGAGCAACAAAGCCTTATCCTCATCATCAATTTTTGCATCTATATTCTGCAAATCCATAACCAAAGAATCAAACTTATCAAGATGCGAGAGTATAGATGTATCTTCAGTCATCCGAAGCATATATAGACTCTGCTTCAAGTAGAGACGATTCTCCACTGTCCTCTTCATGTACAAGGCTTTAAGCTTGTCCCACATGCTCTTAGTCGTAGTCTCCGTAGCTACCTCCCGTAAAACCTCGTCAGAGAGGTTTAGAATGATGCTGGATCGGGCCTTCTTATCCATACCCGCAAGATCTTCCTTTGACGTACCATCTGGAATGTTCTCAGCACTTCTCAGCACCCTGAAGTGCCAAATCAACTCCGTCTTGAACCAGAATGGCCTCCATCTTGAGTTGCCACATGCCGAAGTTGATATTTCTGTCGAATTTCTCGACAACAATCTTTGTTATTGTCATCGTTGCCAAAAGATCCCAAAACCAGGCTCTGATATCAGTTTGTTAGAGCTAGCACCAGGATATTTACCAAAGGGTAATTTTGGCAACACAACAAAGATAATAAAGCGGAAATAATAAAAGCGACAAGAACAAACAAAACACCAGAACACCATATATACGTGGTTCGGTCAAATGACTTTGACCTAGATCCACGGAAGAAAGAGGAGCAAATTACTATTATAAAAGAGGAACACTTACAAATGCCTTAGGAAATGTTCCTAGGCCATAAAACACCTTCAGCTTCCTAAACAAGAAGACTTCAAACCATAAGCAGGTTTTCTTGTGATGCCTGCTGTACTTCTTATGGTGTGTCTAACATCAAAACTAAGGCTCTTATTTATAGTTCCAAGACGAGACAACAAGTCTGATTTTCTCGATGTGGGACTATGGGACTTGCCAAACTAACGGGTTTTCATTTTTTGTTATCCCCTCCTACTTCATGATAGATTGTTTTCAGATCGGTTCATCTATTGTCCCACCAGCACTGGACCTGTCCTGCAAAAGGACAAGACATCTCCAATCGATGGCTTGATGTTGTTACTTGCACGCAAGGAAGGAATCAGGGTGAGTTTTACCGTTGTATCGAGACAGGGATATTTACACATCTTTCTGATCCGTCGTCTAGATTAGATTCGACTGTATTTTAATTCAATGTTGAGTTCGGACAGAACAGTGAGGATTCGAGTCGGGAGTTGGGATGACGGGAGTGGGAAAGCCCCATCTATACGGTGAGATTCCAACTCCAAAACATGTGGTGTGGTGTAGTAAAGGGGAGGAGGACATTTCGAAGGTGATGGTTTGATGAAGCACTATAGGTGACAGATAACAAAGAGACTTCCACTTAGGGTGATGTGGTGAAACACGTTGCATCCCACGGTTGGATCGGATCTATCGACTCGAGCCGACTCGCGTCATCGACATTGCTATTTGCATCTTTTGCGATTCCAACACTTGTCATGCTTTCTCTATCATTTATTATTTATATATATACATATAGAAAAAAAATTAGAAGATCACGGCATGACGAGATCATGACATAATCCATGACAAAGAGAAAGAAGAAGAAAAAACAAAAGAAAAGTAATATACCCATGGATTCACACCATAACGAGGAAATCAAGATGATGGTGATGGTGATAAGAAATATATTAAAATAAAATATATATATTTTTAAAATACTCTAACTTCTTTAGTGTTATAAGATAAAAGAATTATGTTAATTATCTGAAAATAAAAAAGAATGCTCCAAACTTCTTTTTGTGTTATAAGATAGAGACAAAATTCTTTGAATCAAATTTTGGAGTATTTCGATCGAAGATAAATCAAATTTTGGGAATATTATGACAACAGGTAATTTATTTTCTTTAGACACAGTTATGCCTGCGTCGCTAGAAATATGGCATCACCAAGTCAGTCTTTGCAGGTCGTCTTCTGTTAGATGCCAGGAAACCACCGAGTTTGTGGTTGAGGGGAGACAACAAGCATGTCAACCTCAACCCATTTGCTTGTTGAAGAAGGTTGCTCACTTGATAGGACAGCATGATTCAGGGTAGGGTTGCCCTCCATCACGAGGTTGAAGTAGCCATCAGCTTAATTGGACATGTTGACACTTCTCAATCTCCCCTATCAATCCTGTGTCTCATAGGCCTCTGAAGAAAACAGCAGGTTTTATTGGCTTGCATATATTGTTTGGTTGCCAGCTTAGACAGGGCAAATGCCAAGCACGAGGCATCTCCAACACATGTCAAAACTTCATGAACAACAATAATCGAATGCACAAGAGTCAATGCAGAACCTGAGAAGAATCAAGGCAGTCTTTAACTCTAGTAAATGAAAGACTATATCTAGAACTTGGTTTTGATTCCAGATGTGACAGTTTACCAGATAGTCAAGGTGACATGCATGCATGAGGCCTAAAAGTTTACAAAGTTGCAGCATTTGTCTTACTCAACCAAAAGAATCAAATCCATCTTTGAGAAATGTTGATTCACATTCCCATCTATACAGCTTGAAAAAATCTAAGATTCTTCAGAGGTGCAAGTTAAAAGGAAAAGGCAAAACACAAAAGACTCCATTGTTCCCTATTGACCACGAAATGGAGACAGGAAAAGAGATGCATCTATAGTTTTAGTATCCACCTCTTCATGCTTTTAGAGGATTGTAAGCAATGACAATGCACCACTGTCTCCGACCAAACCACCGAAAGCTCTGATGCACCATTGAGCTTATCAGTTGCTGCCAATATTTTAATGCTGATACTACAATGTTCCTGCAATAAGATGAGTTAGGTGATCATCACTAAGCCTGGTGAACATGCAAGATTCTGAGCTGGTCTAAAGGTGTTTTTTGACCTGGTCAAATCTCATCGCTGATCCTTCAGATGTCCATGTTAATCTAAGCAGGTTAGCAACACTTTATACTGCTAGCTAGCACAGAGAAGGATTATTTAATATAGATAAGTGTTACAAGAGTTTGGCCTGACACATCACCACATCAAATGGTTCAAGTGATGTGGTTTGATGAACCTATCAGACTCATTAGAATAATCAACAACAACCAAGAAAAAATATTACAAGAGGAATAAATAACAATGTTGGAATGAAAGTGAGAGAAGAAAGGACAAAGAACAAAAGGCTTCACTTTCAATTGCTGACTGGTGAGGGTCACCTCTTCTTGCTTAGATTAATAAGATACCATCTGAGGTCATGTGTGTGGTGGAATGGCAGCTCTCTTTCTTTCAAAATGTAGTGAGGCTTCAGATTAGTTTTCCTTCAAAAATTCATACCTTCTCAATTTGACAGATAAAGTGGAAGATTTATTGCTGGATTTTGTCAGGGTCTATTTGCTTCAGACTATGAGGTAGAACACATCTACAGAAATTTTGGCCAGGACCTACTCAAAGCAGTTTAAGCTATAAGTTTCCTAGACAATATAATACCAAGCCAGTAATGGTGTCCCAAAAAAGATGATACAACCAAGCCCTTCAGAACACTGCTTTACTCACCAGATGATACAATCTGATGGCATCTCCTATGGCCTTCTATTATCCTCACAATTAGTGATCACTCGACAAACCGGAGAAGTTAAATTGAATAGAAGACTTGCATCAGAAACAAGTTATATCAGTCACTAATCATATCGAGACAAGATAGCAAACAAAAAGGAGTACGAGCAATAAGCAACAATGTCAAGACAGCTAAATTCCTACAAGTCAGTTGAGGATGACTTCTATGTTCACATCAGACAGAGACCATGCTGCGAGGATTAAGTTATTCAAGATCAAAAGGAACCCAAAGCAACAGTCAAAGCATATCAGCTCCAATTATATTAAATTACCAACCAACAGGCATTATGAGCTTTGACCAGTCAGTAACCACATTAGACATAAAAATCAAAACACCCTTGATTGAGAGAGTATGACAAGGCATGCGCTCAAACAGTAACTGTCAATTTAGCAGCAGATGTTAGGTGTCAGGTTCGACCAAATTGAACATATAAACAACATCAATACATGATGCATTTACTATGTATTAATCCATACAAAAGAAAAGGCATCCACTATCATGTTCCAACATAATGATCCACTTGTTTCAGGTAACCCAAGTTAAAATCTAGTGAAAAAGCAATGGGAAATAAAAACTAGTTACTCATTCTGTTCTTTTGCTAATTTAGTAGTGGGCTTACCAATAAAAATGTGCACCATTATCCTTAAAAGTGAAAAAATAACCTGAAAGAGCATGACCCAGTTGAATCATGTGATGCACCAATTAGCTTTCACATCACACCCTGACAGTCTTCTTATTTCTGGCACTCTAGTTAAAATATAGCGAAAAGGAAGCACTTGCTTAAGAAATCAGCACCAACATGTCTTTCTTTCATGTGATTCTAAAATAATGGTCTTACTGATTCTCTTTAACAATGCAGCATTTGGTTGCCTGCAATATATGCGGATGACCACTTGTAGGAAAAGCTTAGACCACTAGAAAAAGGGCCAACATATATAGGAACCCTTCCACCCCCTCATGTGCAAGCCGCGAGAAGGATAAATACATGTTGCACATGTATCCGAATGAAGGATGGAGGCTAAATCCACTGTCCTCATATTTGCACAAGTGCCAGACCTTTTATTTTTATTTGTCTGCTCTTGCAAAAGTCCATTATGAGGGTGGGATGTTATAACCTCGTCCACTTCAATATCCATGCAACATATTAAGGTCGAGAGGCTGTAACCATGTAAAAGAAAAACAATGCTATCTGTAATTTGGTGAGTGATACATTGTGATACTAGTTAATGTTGATAGAATCCACACAACACCAAAATAAATACTCAAAATTTTCATTGCCATAGTAATATTACATCCGTCTGACAAATACACATATGAGAAAGAAGGGAAGAAGAATAAACTCCACAGGATCGAATCTAGGATTCATCCACCCAATCAATCGAGCAGATACACACAAAAAAAAAAAAAAACAACAGGGACTCATAAAACCAGGAGATGGTTCTTATTTTATATCTTGCACACCAAACCAGAACAAAGAAAAATTCTACATGACCTTATGCTTCATGGTAGATATGGCATGTACATTACACAATGATGACCTTATGATGAACTTTATATACATGAATGACAAACCAAACATCTGAGGACTAAAACCAATATCCTATCATGGAAGAAAAAGGCAAATGAGCACCCCAAAGTTGATGCAAGTACGTGTATGCAAACAAGCAGGAGTATGGCAGCTTGGACGTGGGAAAGCTAGTGATGTTGCAAATGCACTGGTAAGGACACACCTATTATTTGCAGACTTAAAATTGCCTCTGATAAAAACAGGACATGTCTGCAATTCAAGCCAAGGAAAGAAAGCAGGAACCACAAACGGGAATCTATATATTTTCAAAGACACACAACGCCTAACTTCTGGACTGACGAAATCCTTAAAAGAATAGAGTAGAACTTTCTATATCACATACTAGGATGGCTTGAAGGTATCAAGAAGAGCCCTTTTGCAGGATGGCTGCTTACTGGAGTTTGTGTTGGTGGCCGGAGATGACAAATCAAGCACGTTAAGTAGGAAATGTCGCTCCTGGATAATACAAGAAATTGAATTATTAATAATGAAAATATAAATTAAATGTTCAAGGAACAACAAGCTTCTTCCAGCTGTTGGAGACAAGTCAATCATCTCTTTGTATTTCTCAAGAGGAAACCAACATGCTGATTTATGTCACAGAAGTACCAGTAGTAGTGCAGAAATTTTAATAACAACTTGTTATGTAGTTAGCAAAAACATCTACATGCAGAGGATCAGGTGCTTTTGACATGTTTGATCCAACAACTCATCAAGAACATTATAGATTCCATAATTAATATGTGCAAACAAGTTAAAAGGGATAATTCTTTAACAAATGGAAGTTCAAGAAAAAAGTCAAAATCTATTTCTGCAAGTTCATGCACTTTTGTTTTCCTATTATGTGATGCAGGACAAGGACTGTACGACTATCGCAATCGTGAGCATCAGCATGTAGGTTGGTTCCAGATCCAAGTGGAAGATATTAGATTGCTTAGCTCAGTAAGATATAAAAAATCATAACTCACACTTGAAGTAAAAACTGGGCTTGGAATTCCATCTGTAAACGACTGGAAAGGTGGGATTGTCTGGAGGGGAGATGCAAATTCTGAGAGTGCACAACCACTCACAACTTCATCCTTTGGCATTTCAGACACCGATAAGATTGCCTCTGAAAGCAGGACAAATAATTCAGTGAGAACATTTTCATCTGTTCCAGTATTCACAGTCAGTACTATATAGATTTGTCCCATACCTGGAGAAGCAGTCATGCTGGAACATGCGGCGTCATCATTAAGATAACTGACCTCATTATCCGTCTGCAGTGAACAATCCTCATACTGAGGATTGCTTTTACCTTGTGCAGAATTCAAGTCGTGGGTTGAGCCTGTGCTGCACCCAGAACTCCCTTGAGAATCCTCATGAGAATCAAGTTGCCTGATAAATTGACTAGCCATTACGTTTTACTCGTACATCAACTGATAGAACTAAAAGTGAATCTATTAGTCTACACAAACGTGTTTTCCACTCTCTGTTTACCTCAATGGCTGTTGCTCCTCTTCTTTGTTGCTATTCAAATCCTCTATCAAGTCTCTGAGCTCATCTAGCATACAACCCATTCCAGATAATTTTCTTCTCAGTGACCCACTGTCTTCAGTTTGGATCAAGTAATCTTGAAGTTCCTGATGAAGTCCAAATATTCACAAAACCAAAGCAGGGATAAGCTATTTTAGCGCTGAACGTGAATCCATGTATTTCTAATTTTGCAACTAGCACCTTCCATGCCTCGTCGAAACTCTGGTTGGTATTTTCAGCATTGACTTTCTTGGAAAGGGATGTAAGCAATTCAGCTTGTTGCAACAAGGCTGTTAGTTTTGGATCATCTCTCCTGATAAAGGTTCCTTGATTATCTTTGTTGGAAACTGATTAGACATCAGTAAAAGTTAGTGTTTATAAGACCAGAAGAAGTGCTTTATGAAAATACTAACCACTTTCACTGAAATGGATAGAAACATTGTTTACCATCATATAGAGGTCCTCTCAGGTTTTCTGTCAAACCATTTAAAGTATCAGAGTTCTGAACAAGCACTGCTAGAGGTGGTCTTAGTTGATTTTGTTCCGGTCCATGTTCCCCAAGAAATCTCTTATGCCCTTCATTAATCTCCTTGGGATGAAGCACATGGTATCTATCTTGCAAGTGAAAGGAGTGTGAGAATCTTAATTATTTGTACCATTACTTGGTGGTTCAAATTACAGAAAATCTTTTTACCTGATCTGCTTATTGGATGTTGATGACTCCCTCGCCACTGCTGCAGCATAGCCATCTTGAACTATAACCCTCTTATTACTTTGATCAAACGATGAACCCTTATTCTCCTTGGAAGAAGCCTCAAGCTTTACCCTTTTCTTGCAGAGGGTGGAGAACCGGTTCTTTACGGCATTATCAGTTCTGTCATTGGGTATAGCAATAGACATCAGATTTCTATAATTTGTTCTTCCATAACACTGGATGCGTCGTCATTAAAGGTAGAAGTGGGAGTGACATACCTTCCTGATACCACCTTTGCAATCTCTGTCCATCTGTTCCCGAAAATCTTCTGCGCCTGCACATTAGCTTTACTTGGAGGGTCAAGGGCATACAGAAAATTCAAAGCAAATCGCAGCTCACTAGCAATCAAATTGCATTAATAGAACAGAAGAAAACGGATCTTCAGCTGTAAAGGACACTGTTCCTCCTGATGCATCTAAACTGTATGAATATTGTTGCCCATATAAGGAAACCAAACACATACCAGAAACAACGACCACACATCAGAAAACAGGAATAGAACAGGAAGATGAGCAATAATGTTCCCATCGGAATAAAACCACGATAGCAAAAGGCTACTTCTTTGACTCGATACAGGTGCCAACAAGATAGTTAAAATCCGCGGACTGGTTATCGAATTCCTTACCTCACATAAGAGCATATCCTCCTCCGCTGACCACCCACCTTTCTTACACTCTGAATTCAAGTAGGTGTACCATCTGCAATTTTGACAACGGACTTGTGTCACTTCCGCTAAAGATTCCAACACAAATCCATCCACAAATTTAGCAAAAAGATTTTTCCTTTTGAAATTATCCGATGTCGCTCACCTTCTCCGGCACTGTCTGCTGGTCTTATCCTTGAATAAAGCTGCGATACTTGTCCAACTGCCCACAAAACCAACCAGAGTCCATAACAGAACTTCCAGATGAAGTGCAAGGACTGCACCATTAAATTAGAACAAGGTCAGAGAGAACAAAAATTCAAAGAATTGCAGACTGACTTGTCGGTTCCGTGAAGAGCAATGTGTTCCCGGAGCAAATCATCCTCCTGCAAGAAATCCAGATTCCAGACCGTCAAAAACTCGACCTTTGAGTGACCAAAAAAAAAAGAAAAAGACAGATAATTGAGACCTGAGACGTCCAGGTAACGATATGCCGATCCTTCTTCGCAGGCGGCTTCGCCGAAGGAGCGACTGAGATGGGGTTGTTCTCCTTCTCCAATCCCTGCATGATCAAAAGTATTCCAGCCGAAGAGCTCGTACCGGATCGGAAAAGACCTCGACGGAGGGCGGATCTAGCGATCCATAAGAAGCGGCCGAGGGTTTTGAAGGGAGGAATGGGTTTGCGAGGGGATTGATTAGGGTTTGGAAGCGCGCGAGTTCGGGAATGTTTGAAAAAAAAATGAAATAGGGAAGGGTAAGAAACGTGAAAGTATTAAGAGGGAGGGGAGGAGAGGAGAAGGGAGTTGGAAAGGTTGATGGTAAAGAGATGGGAGAAGAAGAAGAAGACGGCGTGGGGGTGAGATGGCGTTCACCCACCGGTGCGTTTAAGGACACGTCACGTCCTCCGTGAAGGTCAGATAATATATTTTCGTAATTATTAAATTCATTTTAGAAAAAAATAATAATAAATAAATAAATAAGGTCAAATCATCAGCAAAAATCGACTAAAACATATTTGAAGTATTCAAAATGCCTCATAAAGAATGATCCAAAAGGTCCTCCTGTTTCATCCTTTATAAAAGAAATATTGAAAGCCCAAAAAAGCCAAATTTTCTTAAAATATATTATTGAGGAAAACTGTTACCTCATTAAATAAATATTATGAAAAACATATCAATTTTTGTTAAATATATTATTATATTATTATTCAAAGAAAACAGTTTTCTGAAAAAAAAAATCAAACAAATTTAAAAGTAGAAATATTGAAGTCGTGAAGCGATCGCTCATCTCAGTAACGTGAACTGGAGTTACTGTTATCCGCTCCGGAGGGCGGTGCGACGACTGCCTCACATGAAGGCGGATCAAAGGCGAAGTTACCCGGTGACAGCGGCAAATTAGAACACATTAGATATGAAACTAGAGGAATAGATCTTTTGATAGATACCTGTGTGAGTCACACTTGAATCAAGTGGGGCATGGGATTGAGACAGCCCCATGAGGAAAGTCAGTTGTTAGGTAGACCTGCAATTTTGAAAAGGAGGAATTGAGAGGGAAAAGTTTCACCATATAGATTGAGCTCTGAAACACCACTAGGAATCCATCTCCATGAGGACCTGTAAGAGAAGGTTGTGTGGGAAAATTCCTTGCCGGTTGCCATCATCCACCTTCGGATGCCGTCATCTCACTGTGGCTTGTTCACCATGCATGTGTTGTGTTGATTGTTCCAGACTGCTTTGTCTGCATGAAAGCAACACCTCCTTCTGAATCAGTCAATAGAAAGGAGACAATTATTTATATTTCAAAATTTAAATGTTACGTGATGAAGTCACAGCTGTTTGAAACCCAAAAAAAAAGAAAAAAGAAAGACTTTGTAGCAGTTCATCCTCAACTTTGACTTTGATCCAACCATGATAGGAAAAACAACTGAAAAAATATATCATGCCTGATGACATTGTGCACCAGTTTGGGTTGGATAAGATTGATTCCACCTATTATCTATTTATCAAAAAGACAATTTATTCTTGCCACTGAAGTGAGTGAAAGAACACAGTCAAACATGAGAAGAAAATTCAAGGCGCACAGGAAAATACAATGCATGTATATGTGTATCCATACATATATCAAGAGGATTAGGACAATAGGAAAGAAGAAGATGGATCAGTCAAAAGAGAGTGTTGACATCACAGGAGATAAAAGAGTTAGGTGAGCAGCTAACAGGAGGAGATGAAGAAAGGATCAAGGAAAAAGAAGAGAAATTACCTTCAATAGGAATTTCACTAACCTTAATAAAGTCGACCCGAGGATGAAATGGTCAGCTCATCTCCTGAGGTTAATGCAATCAGCAAGTTAGACTATGTAATTAGCAGTCAATTAATTTTATTGAACATATAATTCTCAATAAGAGTTTGCTTGTACTATGGGAATAAAGAGAAATGTTACACACAAAGGTACTTTAAAAGGGTGTGCACAATATTCCCAAGTTAAAGGCTCAGTGCAATCCACATCATGTGATATTAGCAGCTTTTACTTTTTATTTCTTCCTTTTATCCTTTTAGATTGCCAAAGCTTTCTTTTCTCTTCTTTTGTGGGTTATTCATAGAGGAAAATAACACAATGAATGGATCCAAAAGGAGTAAATAGAAAGGTCCCACACAGGAAGAAAGGAAGGAGTTATCATGTCCTATATCATAAGTTAGATTGTGATGCTTGGGATTCCTACATTTTGAATGGTACCTTGCTTTGATGTCCGCGCCACTTTCCCAGGTGCAGTTCTCGCCCTCCCACCTTCCTGTCTACGGTCGATCTCTGTTGGAAAAGAGAAAGGGAACTGGAATCCTATGCCTCGGTGCTCCATCATCCATGATGGTAAAAGCTGTGGCTTCAGGCTCCATCATCCACCGTGATAAGGCTCCAGATTCTGAAGGGCACTGCCGCATACATTTAAGTCGTGATGTTTTAATCAGGGAGCAGAAAAATACTTGAAAGAAACAGTGCATGCACCTCCTGACCTGAATACTGGATTACATGTAGAAATGCTGCCGCTGGAGGAAGTCAACATGTGTATATAGGCTTGCCTGGGTCTGACTTCTCTGCTGTCTCGGTGATGAAGTGAAAGACTGTCATATAGCAGCATCATAGATCCAAGAATCAAATAACTCTACTGAGATGTCCTGAGATCCTGCAAGTTTAGGCAGACTAGTTTTATAACTGTCACTCAGAAAGAGAATCTGGAAATAAATGATGAATCTAGCATTCTCATACAATAAAATGATGAATCCAGTTCTGATCATAGTTTTCAGTTACCATCATCTTCTACAGTGTAGGCAGATCCAGAAGCTTTATAATTAGACAATACATGATCGATCACCAGCTGTCAGGATTAAGCCATTATTTTTCTGATCAGCTATCTTCTCAACAAAAGCTGATCTCCACTGAGTTGTCTTTTGACCGAAAGCAGAAGAGTCTGGCGATATTAAATAGAGGGCCCAAGAGGAGGAATAGTAACGAGGTTCAGAGTGCCCTACCACTGGTCATCTTGTGTTGAAAATGTACTCAAATTCTCCTTGAAATTTACAATGTCTGACCTCATCCACCAGGGGTTACCACGTTTGTTGTGCAGTAGCTGTGTGTTTGTGAAGCATCAGTTTGCACAACATTCAAGTTCCAAACCCCTGTTTGAATCTGTAATACCTTTGTTCTTTTGCTTTCCAACAGTATCCAATTCCTGTTATCAACAGCTGCTAAGCAAAATTAAAGACACATAAAACCTCTAAGTTTATTATATCATAAAAAGTGTTCAAATAACTCCTTTTTCCCCCTCTAATAAGAGTATAAGACTGAAATGACTTTATTATATTACAGTAAAAAATAAAATGCTTATCTTCCCATTCTCTGGGTCTTTGGACTTTTTGCACCACACTACCTGTTCTCTAGGTATAATTCAGCCCTTGGGCTTTGCTCAAATACTGTTCGGTAGTCTGAGCTTCTCCTACGACAGGACAGTGTTGGTTCACCATATCTGTTCCTCACTTGGTCAACCCAACCCAGTAATGCCTCAATATAACTACCATTTTTTGCAAAGCAGCTCTGGGAGGAAAAGAACTTTCTAAGAGAAGAAATCTGGGTGGAGAAAAGATTGCTTTATCATACTCCTGACTAAATTTTTCTGCATTCCTTCTCATCCTGGTTTCTCAGAAATATTTGATCAATTTCCAAGCAACCGAGTGCTTAATTGTCCAAAAATAACTTGCATTTGTTAAAAGCAGGAGGTGGAAACTGAAATGACTTCAATAGCAAGTGAAACGCCAATATCCTCTCAGAAATTATGGATCAAGTAACTGAAAAAGTCACAAAGGCTAAGCATGACATATCACTTTAATTGTTGGAGTAGGTTAATGTGCAAATGGGATGTACAATTTTAGGTAACTGACATCAGCTATATGACACAGCAAAATCAGGCATATATCACCCTTATACACAAAATATCTCAGGAAATCATAACAATAAACATTAGAACATTTAAGAAAATAAAACAGGTGAGAACCCATTTGACCATCATAATCATTTGTATAATATTTGTCGCTGTTGAAAAATACCACAACTATTTACAATGTCTAAATATCCAATAGTTGCTTCCAAAGTTTTTGGAGACAATGGTGCAAAGCCTTTATATTCCCAAGTGAACGAAAACCTTTGTTTATCTCCTGTTTTCCCTGCAGAAAAGTTTATCAAGTATATAGTACTTAAACATATAGAGAACATTCGTTCCACTGATGAACTCACTTAAAAAAATCATATAATTCCAAAATATGGTAGATAAAAAATTTTGTTGCTTCAACATTCTTTGACATGCTCTGACTATATAATAAAAAGTTTCATCAATGACAAAAGTTATGGAGCATCACAATGAGACAAAAAAGACAAAAGGAAAAAAACAATTTTACAAAACCTCAGAATGTAAAAAAGGGAAAACGCTACAACTTCAACTGTCTTTTTACCTTCTCACTTAATAGAAGATATTATATTTATCAACAGATATAATAGCCGCTTGCTCAGAAAATACAAGTAACCAATAAAATGAGAAACTATAAGACTGGAGTTTTTCTTTGGTACTATTTCATGTAACATGTTAGTTCTTGTTTTAGCTCTCCACAACTATTACCATCAAAATCCTAGTGTTGAAAGGTATGATAAAAATAGAGCAATCTCGGCAACCACCAAAGAAACAAAATTGAGGTTGCAGCATTGCAGGAGTAACTACAAGGCCATTTATTTGCTTAAGAGAAAATAATTGTTTGCAACTATGAAGCACAGATACTTCTAAGTGGCAACTCATGTACCATACATAGAATAACACCTTGCAATTACTGATAAAAAAAATGTCTACAGATTGTTTAATAAGATGTACATACATGAACCTTGAATTATAGAAAATCGAGGAAAGATCAAGATCTTGTTTCTTTATATTGTCTTTACTACATAAAAATAACCTAAGCATCGAAGAGTAACTTACATAGCCGAATATAACTAAGCAAGCTAATGGAGACCTTTAACAGTTAAAATTACCTCACAAAGAACCATTTATGATTGCTAGAACTTCACAAAAAGACACAGGTTGCAAGGCAGGTCAAGCGTATTATATTTTGCATATTATCCATTCCATCTCTTTTTTTATTGCCGACTCAATCTTTGAGTCTTCATTTAGACTAAAATTTCAGAGTGATGCCATCAAAGAGTTTGCAATATGAAGCGCATTTGACAGACAAATGTCTGCTTTTGTGGTAGTTATACAAAGACCACTTCACTCATTAATTTGGTCGTATAGAACAATTTGAAGTACCATCTGATGACGTTGATTCTCTACCAACAGGTATAGAACAGGGCAAGAGGAGACGAAGGACACGGCGACTTGCGCGGAAGGAAGGCGGGATCTTGGGCACAAAGATCTCATTGAGGGCATACATCTACGGGGAGGAAACCCCCAATTTCTACACGAAAGATCCAAACCTTTGGTGTGAAGAACCCTCACAGCCCGGTGCCTCTCTTGTTCTCCAACCGAGTCTACGCCTACGCCACGCATGGGCGACAGGGGGCACAAGGAAGGCGGGATCTTGGACAGAAAGATCTCAAGAACATGACTGTGTACCTCTAGGAGAAGAGAACCACCGGCCCGCTGCCTCTCTTGTGCTCCAACCGCGCCGACGCATCCGCCACGCAGAGGCAACAGGGCAGGAGGAGACGAAGGGCTCGGGGGGCGACTGGAGAGCAAGAAAGGCGGAATCTTGGAGGGAAAAGAAGGGATTCGGCGCGGCGGAGCGCAGTGGCGAGACGCAAGAGAGGCAGTCGCGGTTTCATGGTAGTTATGTCGCCGTATCATAACTAGTTATAGGTACACGTGTCAACGATCCGTCCGCCGCCTTTGCATGTTTAGCCTTTTTTTCACCATATTAAATAAAGAAATAAATACAACTGTCAGATCTCGTCGAATTTCTATTGCATCCGTCCATCGAATCAGGGAACGTCGACGGCTATGATATATATATATATATATATATATATATATATATATATATATATATATATATATATATATATATATATATATATATATATATACTCAAATAAATGTAAGTTTATTTGAATCTAATTTTATGAATAGATTCTCACCAATCAAACTTGGTAGCAATATCTTGGTGTCAAATTTGAATATAATTAAAATATATGTTTGGATTCAAGGAAAGGATAATTAAATTTGGTTTAAGTGGGTTGGGTATATTTAATACTTGAAAGACCCAACAAGCTACAGTGACTCCCTCCCTCTATCCAATAATCATTATTGCTATGAAGTTAAAACAATATTTTTGATCCAAAGTCTTGCATGAGAATTCATAACTACAGATTGCATTTCAATGTTTTGAAAGCCACCCACCTTGCTTTCGAAGATAATCTTCATAAAAGAACTGCATGAAGAACATAAATTCATCATAATGGGGGAATTCTACAAAGACTTGGTTTCAGCTTCTCAAGACAAGATTTCTTCTGTGCCTTTAGATAAATAGAAAGCAAGAATGATAATAAGAGACTTGAATGAAATCAGGTCATCTTAACACTGGAAGATGTTCTTTTTGTGGTAGGTTTTTCAGAAGATCATCATACTGATTGAGATCATGAATGTCTTAATGTTTTCAATAAGCTGTTTTGAACTTGACACCATCCTTCTACCCTCTGAACATCCATCTTCTAACCTTGAAGCAGCATATTTCTGAAAACAGAGTTTCAGAAACACTCATGTTTCATATCGTGCTGCAGTCAAGTTGTCTTGGAAAAATCATTTCTGAAATCAAAGAAAGCACTAGAAAAACCATTTCTGAAAACAGAGTGGTTTGATGGTGAAGTCGATTCATCTCATGCCATCTCATATGTCCACTGCACATGCCTAATCCTATTATTCTGAAGTACCTAAGCAGGCAGAGTGCAAATACAATTGACAAATGCAAGATGGAGAGACATTTTTTTGAGAGTAAGATTGCAAAGCCTAGTTGGCAACACATGCTACCGATACAAGCATTTCATTTTAAGCATATATACTTGCAAACATATGAGAATTAATAGTCTACTCACTGATGTCTTCGATCTACTTTCTTACTGTTACATGCCCTGACATTTAGAAGATCAGTATGAGTATTTCTAAGATGAGTTGTCTGACATCATGATACTGTTTCAACTATGGTGGACCTAATGTTAAAGACATATTGATAATCATGGTTACTGGATTAGCAACCTCATGCATGATTGATAATGATCTGTCTTCTGCATGTCACCATACAGAAACTTACTGACTTGATGTTCCACTTCCATTTCACTTCAAAGAAATATATCCTTCAAGAGAGCCTATTGCCTTTGAGCCAAAGTATGATCACCAGAACACTGTTGTGGCAACTTTCTTGGCCATGCAAAGACTTGGTGCTTGAGCTTCCACATGCAGCAAATACTCTTCACCAAGCTTTGAAATCATTGGATCAGTGTCAAGAACAGTGGCCTGTCATGAGATTTTGCAGACCTTAATCATTGCAGACCTTATCTTGGGCATGGCTTGTCAGATTCCCTTTTAGCCTCACCTGTTTGGACTGTATGAGGATGGATTACAAGATAGAAATAAAGTTACATCATGAAAGGGAACTCAGTAACTTACCTGGGTAGGAACAAAAGCATCGAATCAATACTTGAAACAAAAGGCATCTTGCAATCTAACTAGATTTACTACAAGTACTACATGCCAATTGGTGTCCATTCCAAGTTTACCGCAGTTCATTTTTTTTCCTTTGTTCTGAAGAAGATGACTGCAGTGTTGACTTGTCCATCTTGTTTTCAGCATCTAGTCAACACAATCTGCAGCATTATGTTTCTTTTTAAGGCTGGCCGTGTCGATTGGTAATCATCTGAAGATTGTTCCTCACACATCGTACTCTCCTTTGATTGTTCTTCTTTCATCTCGCATTTTGATCTTTCATTTCCCTACTGAGAGTTTCTTGTGAAGCAACACAAAGGAAGTCACATCTGGCACAATCTTGCAGGGAAACTTGTAATGCACAAGATAAGCTGACAGCAGTGTGAGAGATGCAAACTGGAACACATACATTGAACAAGCATTCTGTTATAAATCATGCATGCATTTAAATCAGGAAAATGATGGTTGATGTCCTTCTCATACACAGACCAATCATCATGGTGCAAATATGCTGTCCTCCTCAGGGTAGGGAATGCATGATAGAGAACAGACATCTGCCTTTGTACTGAGAGCCATGAATCGCCAAGTCTGACCCTTGGGGGATGCGCAAAAAATTGTGTTTCCTGAGCTGTATCTTTCACTCTTTCCCTGTTCCTAGACTTCTGCAAGCTCAACAAGTTTGTCTACTCCTCCTATCATGGCCATATGCAGAGTGCAGAGCCCTTTTAGTTACAAGAAAAAATGTCCACAGATATCTTCCTGAACATGATAGGAAAGATGCCCTGTGGAAATCAGTAACTTACTGTCCTTGATGATCTCCTCATGAATGTTTACAACTTGGAACAAAGAATGTGGCACCAATTGACAGTGGCACTTCTCTTGATCCCCCGGATGCTGCCTGGTCCACAGTTTGGTGTCTTGAAGTAGCAAGCTCACCAGTCTATCACTAGGTGGTCCTTAAAGGATGCCATATCTACAATGAACACTCTTATTTGTGCAAACATCGATTTATGACATCGTTTAGTCTCGCATCACTAAGAAACATAGGTTAGATATTTTAATTAAGTAATTTGTGTTCTAGTGATGTCTAATTCCACAATTTTCTGAATCTGTTAACATTTGATCATCAATTCAAAAAGATAAGCTACAGGATCAACAATCCATGGAAAAGCTTCAAATAAGAGATAAGAATAATTTCTTATTGAACAAAATAAATCCTGCCTTACCTTCTTTCTTTATGTATTACTTTGAGAAATTCTTTCCTTATATCGTGTATAAAATGCTTCAGAAAACTGATGTGATACCTAAAATTTAGGACGGAACTGATTAAATACTTGCATATTTCCTCTCCTAAACCTAAAGTTTTCTTGTATGCTTTAGAATAACAAGAAGTTGACACGCTTTACAACCTTTTAGCTTTGGATGGATGAGACTTTGAACTTTCTTCGGTACAGATGAGCAGATATATGAGAGATAGCTACTTCATGTCTCATGCAAAATTATGACACATTTCAGCAATTAGCACAAAATTCCTGGTGCAACTTGAAACGATCTACACACATCAAAGACACTTTATTTCCTTGTTGACTCTCTCCCCCTCACCTGATTCAATTCTGGAAGTTGCATTTTTCCTCCTACATCGATGATGACGGAAACAACCAAATTTAAGCTTGAAATATAATTGGACTAGTGCTAATGCAGCAGCAATTTTCACAATTTACCAGGAGAATTATCGAGGGTGCTCTAGATAATAGACCGAATCGAAGAGACTAATGAAAGTGGTGGTGATCTGGCCATGACCAGAGGGCAGATTGATCTCCCATGCTGCCCAACAAGTTGCTGAAGCTGACTTCTGGGGCTTCATTCTCTACCTTGGCACATTGGAATTCTGGCTTGCAGGAGTTGTGGAGGAGCTGGTTTATGTCGGCTGGCCTAATTGATGGGAAGTATGGCAAGATTTGGTGAGGAGGCAGGGAGCTCTCAATCACTGATGTTCTTGAGATATCTATGTTGATCTCTGAGCTGTTCTCACTTCTATTGCTGCAAGAACCTTCAGTTTCTTTGTTGAGATTGATCATATCCGATGTTTCTGTACCTCTGAATGCCAAAATCTGCGCATTTGACTTGGCTTACGACATAAGAATATGTATGAAACAACCAGAAATTACTTGAACAAAATCTTAATGATCATATAAATAGAAAGAGACTAACAAGAACAGACATGTTCGTACTCCACAATCTAATATAGGAAGGGTGGCTACTTAAGATAGATGGTGTCAAAATTTTTGACCCCGAGTGCATCACCTGTCAATCTTTTCTCTACAGTTGATTGCGTGAGGTGGATGGAGCCTTACTGATGCTTGATAGGTCATATATCACAGATTGAAGATGTCCTGATCAGAAAGGGATCTTTTCTTTTCTTCTTCTTTTTGATGAAAGATCCGAAAGGGAATCAGGAAAGAGATTTCAAATTGTTGCCATTGTCTTCACATCAATACGAAATGATCAAGTTGGTTTGTTAGATTATCATTACTCCTGTGATTGATATTGACTTATTTGATGTGATTTTTTTTGTTTCTTTTGTTTTTTTTTCTTCTTTTATTACTTTTATTCTGGTTGGTTCCAAGGAGCTCATTTTCTTTGTATCTTTTGTGGCTCATTTGCAAGCATCAGTGTCCTGCAAAATTTCATCTGATGCAGAAGTTTCCATGTCCTCTGGATGAGTATCAAAAAGGAAAAGGTAAAAGTCTTCATCATGATCTCCAGATCTTTCTAGTACCATTTCATAGCTAAAAAGATGGTTGTGTTTGGCACAATAAAGGAGACAAGGAAAGGAATCAAAATAAAAGATAGACACAGTAATGATTCACCCAATCATTATGAGTTCATTTCTAATCTATGAACAGGCATCTTCCTCAAAAGACTCAAAACTACTCATGCAGAAATGAATAGATTTAAGTTGAGATGTTCATCATATATTTATATATAGATTGAAGAAAATTGAGACATACCTCAGCTCGGAGTTTCTTGTTCTGGGATTGGAGAGCCTCGTTCTCTGTTTTGATGGCCTCAAACTGCCTCTTGAGCACATCATAGTCCTTCTCCAATTGCTTTGTCTTCCACCTTGCTCGCCTGTTCTGGAACCAGATGGCCACTTGCCTCGGCCGCAGCCCAAGAGCCCTGGCCAGCTGCATTTTCCTCTCAGGCTCCAGTTTGTTCCCCAGCTCAAAGTTCTTCTCCAATGTCCTCACCTGCTCTATGTTGAGCCTCTTCTTCTTCTCCCCTGCTTGCCAACCATCATCCGACAAGTCATCGTCGGCGTTCATCTCCTCGCAGCTCTCGATCCCCGGGAAGGATATGGATCTCTTCCCCATCACCGGAGCCACACCTGCACCACCAAATCAAGTAAAGCACAATTGAGTCACTTCCACCTGAGGTTGGAGGTTCGGAAATGGTTGCCACAGACCACCTCTGAGGTCTTGCGGACCGGTATGGAGGAGGGAGCCGAGAGGGGCTGTGAGTTGGTTCCCTTCTTCATAGGGTGTCTCCGTATGGAACATGAAGTTCGAGGGGAAGGAGGAGGAAGAGGCCATTCCATTGCAGGCCATCATCTGCTACAGGGTAGGGAGGTCACAGAGCAAGGACATGGTGGAGGGGGGGGGGGAAGGAAGAAGGATGGTTTGAGGTCGATGGCTGGGAAGATGGACACACAAACTGCAAAAATACTGTACAGAGAGAAGAAGAATATGCAATCAGTTATAGGCAGCGATGAGATCAAATTAAGATTAACATGAGATGAAGACGAGGAGTAAAAGTCTGCTTGGAAAGATCTACGAATGTTAACAATGTTTACGTCCAGAATTGACAATCTCTATCAGATTCAATCGACTAGTCTGCTTCTCATAAATAATGTTATCCCGATCGACAGCCATCTTTATAATCTGTGTGGTTAATCACTGTGGACACAGTCCACACCTTATTCCAAACGAGATGAACGGAGTTGGATACTTCCAATTGCTTGCTTGGTTCTTTCCCTGCAATGTGATGCAGACAGATGGGTACTTGAATTCTTTTGACAGAAGTTGCCATGTCCATCTCAACGAAGCTGTATTTTGTGGTGTGGAGTGTTAAGTGGGCAGCCATGTGAAAGAGAGACCGATATCATATTAGGGAAAAAGAACAGTAGTAAGATTCTGCCAGTGAAAGGTGGGATTTTACTGGACAGAAAAAGGGGGAGAAAGATCACAAAGGAAATGGAAGAATAAGCTGGCCATAGATTGGAAAGTGTATATAAAAAGATTGGCACTTTGAGAGAAAGGAAAAGGGGATGACAGGAATCTAAGGATGGGTCCTCAAAGTTGCAGCCTCTGCTACCTAACACACATGCAGCTCATCATGCACCTGATTCACCCTCAACACCAACACCAAACTCCATGAGAGGTGGGTGCTTATTTTATTCTTGTTTCTTCTGCGCCCCTGTGCATGGCTATCTTGGTGGCAAAAGCTGCAGTCCCACCATTGCTCATCCCTCCCCCCTCCCTTCTCTCAAAGAATCTGTGTGCCAACCATCCCAACTCCATGTCTCAGCATTTCTGAGACTATGATTAATTTTATCATTATTAATCTCTCTATCAACAATGCGATTTGGAGTAGCAGACGTACTTTGATTATCGCAAGGAGAATTGTTAGCTCTTATGTCTGTCACGAGAGCAATAAAGAAGTAGCATGAAATCTTCAATGAAGTTTTGTTTCTGCCTTCCGAGAAGGCCTGCTGGTCCATCTCGGTTTGTTGATTTCCCATCGATGCGCTTGTCTTTGCACGACTCTGCTATTTCTGCTGTTCTTGACTCATCTGTGCTGTGTTCATCTGTTTCTTCTGTGGTTAGATCTTAAGATCGGAGTGATGAATCCTACTGTAAGTTCATGTTGTTCATGTAAACCACCATTCTCTCTCTCTCTCTCTCTCTCTCTCTCTCTCTCTCTAGTTGGCTTTACAGGCCAACACATGGCTTCCCACCTAAAGCCATTTCATATACGAGGAAGAGCCATGGATGCAGAATAAACTAGTCGTCGAACCTTCTTCAACCACAGTTTCACATGCCAACCATATGTGGATTCTATTAAGAATGAATGATGCTTGGAGAGAAGCTTTTCTTTCTTCCACCTCCCTCCTTTTCAATCTAATTGCAATCTACCTGAACTGATGCGCCAATGTGCAGAAAATTCTGCTACATTGTCTGCTAAAATTCTTCTTCGATCGAACTAAAGATGCATGTTCTTGCAAGCCACGGAGGAGATCACGCTCAAGAAGATGATCCAAGAACAGATTGTGATGCTTTGCGCTCACTCAACTCAGAGAACTCGAGATAGAGCATCAGATGAAAACTAGAACAAAAATAATTCAATCGTAGCGCAAGATCCTAACTGCAATTCTGGTTCCCTAAGCAACAAAAAAAGCCTAAAAATGACAATACCAAAAGAACACGGCAAGAACCGACACGTTTTCATGGAGCCGTCATCATGGAGCGCGAGGGTCGCCGATGGTTATTTCACCAAGCTGCAAGTTTGATCAGTGTCCACCAGCCATACCAACACTCTTGAAGTTCTTCCTAGAGAGCCTTGGAAGCTTTAACATTCCGACCACGCCGGCAACGAAGGCGATTGCAGATGCCAGAGCGAAGGCAGGAATGTTCCCCTTCCCGAAGAGAGAATCCCATGGGCCTGCACCGAGAGCTATGATCACCTACATAGATCAGAAACCATCATATGTTAGCAGAAGCTAAAAATACAATTACACACTTGTAAATTAATTCATGTTCCTCTGTGAGCAGGTCAAGAACAGAGATCAGGTGGATGATGGTGTCATCAAGAAGAAATTTAATAGCATGTCAAAACCAACCTGCGGGATGACAACCGAAATGTTCAAAACTCCAGTGCAAAGCCCTGCAAAACAGCCAAATTTAGCTGCAGAAATCGATCGATGAACTATCGTCTCTTGGTGAACGAAACGCGTGGGAGGGACTGACCTTGGCCGCCACCCTCATTCACAACCAACTGTGCTGTAACAGCAAAAGGAACACTGTACAGAACCTACAAAACAGCAACGTGCATGTTAGTGTTTGGAACCCATCGATAAGTGTCAGTAGAAGCTTGGGAATGCTGATACTTACAGCAAGAGGAAAACCAAGAGCTGCAAATGTGGCCAGAGCTGCAGCTCTCACTTCACCATCTGCTGTGATCACGTTCTGGACTGAGCCATGGAAGTCTCTAATGGACCAAGTACTTATGATTGTAGTGCCAGCCATGCCGGCAAACATGGTCATGTTGCTGATCACCCAAACAATTCTTGGAGTCAACTTTCGGCACATTGGTTCGATCAGTAAGGAAGTGATCATCAGCACAACCTAAGAAGAAGAAGAAGAAGAAGAAAGTAGTCCAGTTGTTAGGGCGATGAGGACGTGAAAGAACACAAGTAGTCAGCCGTCATCTCCAGTTTTCTCACCGAATTCAGCAGCAAACCCAATGCGCCTTGTCGAACACCGCGATCATAAGCATCGATCTGCGCAGGAGTTCCACTTGGGTTTCCATGGTAGACTTCGCGGCCCATCCAATCGGTGTCGTAAAGGATGAAAGGAAACCATGAAAGCTGGAAGCAAGCAGAAAAAGAACTGTCAGGAGCTCCTCTGGAATGCAGTCTTCACGGCATTTCAATCTTCATATCCATACCCAGGTGAGGGAAGTGACAAGGAGGACCGAAGGCATTCCCGGAGGCAAGTTCTTGAAGGCCTTAAAGATATCGATAAAGCTGACTCTATCCTCATTCTGGCTCTGCGCTTGACCATCTTTCGAGTTGAGCTTTGCGCCGGATTGAGCAGGATCACCCAGAGGAACCTCCTTAGCAACAATTAGAGTCACCACCAAACAGACGAGAAGAAAGACCTGTTGACAATCAACTCCTTCAGCAACAATTTCTCATCAGGATCTAACTCTCGTGCACAGAGATTCTTCTGATAAGACCTACCACAGCAATCAGAAATGCACCCTTCAGGTTTGCACAAGCTTCACAGCAAGACCTTGTCAACAAGAAAGGGAACCACCTTCACCACATTCAAACAAAAGAGATTAAGAGTTCTTGTTGGAAATTTTGGATTATACACATGTAGAAACGTCGATGATCATTTAATCTTATGGATCTGTAGACGTACTTGTGCCAGGTTCCGCTAGAACCAGAAGAATATCCTAAGATGTTTCCGACAGCCATCCATGAACAGAATATGGCATTTGCTGCGTTGCATCCATGAGTTCCTGTCGCACAAATAAGCACCAGATCGTGCCATTAGAAAGCATTCGGTATCGAATTGTTGGAGATGCTCTAAACTTGAAGATGCTCACCCGAGAGATCAGCCATGAGCGCCCGAGCTGGACCCTGCAATAAACATGTTGCCATGACTCACGACTCAAATGGAACATAGGAAGACATTGATGGTTGGAACTCGATGAAGCTTACTTGAACTGCATTATTGGAAAGATCCAGTAACCAGAATCCAAGAACATAGACTATCGCTGCATGCCACCGAGGACCATGATACACACTGCATTCCCACAAGGATCGCATGTGTCAATCAAAGATACGAAGCTCATGCAACGGGAGAAGAAGAAGCTCACCTGCAATGCTCTTTCGTGTCACCAAGAGCATGTCCAATGTCAGAAGAAAACCCGACCACGATCACCTGGAGCACCAACGTAGAAATCCATGTAAGAAGATCAAGTTATCAGTGGCAAGATACGAAGACTGATGATAACAGTTGCAGCACTCACAGCAACACAGATCATTGTGCATCCAGCGAGGAGGAAAGGCCTCCTCCTCCCAAACCTCGAACGACATTTATCGCTCCACAGGCCAACGCAAGGCTGAACCTGTTCACCAGAATCAAACAGTGGTTGAAGTCACTCAACAACAAAGACAAGGAGCTTGAAATCTGAAATACTTACCACAAAGCCTGCAACAGGGCCACAGAGCCACATGATAGAGGAGAGAGCATGCGAGAGTCCCAACGTCTGCATCGATAAGCACAAGAACATTTGTTAGTCAAACAGATGTACACGTCAACCCTGGAAACCTGTCAGGACCGAAGTCACCTTTCACAGACCAAGAAAACAATTCTACGTTCCTTATGATATTCTGGAAAAACAGTGCTAAGACGCCCTCTTCCATATGCTTACGTTCCCTAGACGTATAACCGATGTATGTGCAGTAGTTATTCCTCTCTCTCTCTCTCTCTCTCTCTCTCTCTCTCTCTCTCTTTCTCTCTCTCTATTCTCTTGTTTCTTGTATTGAAATATGATGAGAAATTCTCATCAGACTTGCTCAAACGAATGTAGAAAGAACAAAGCAAGGAGGAAGTAAACATCTGCATGCAGGCGGAGTAGTCGCACTGCAGACGCAGAGATACGTTTCGTCTCGAGGTGTACCTGCACGTAAGGCGTGAGGAGGGACAGTTGCAGCGCCCAGCCGTATTGCACCCCGCCGGCAACCATGCACGAGAAGATGAGCCTCACCAAGCTTATCTGCTGCGGCGCCGGGCCGGCCGCGCCGTTGTCGTCGCCGTTGGAACCCGAGAGCTCCACCTCGCCTCCGTGGCCTCCCCTCCTGCGCCCCGGCATCCTGGTCTCCCCCACCTGCTCCCGCACCCTCACTGTCGCTTACACCAGCGGTCGGTCCAGCATCAAACGCCTATTCAGATCCGTGATTGATGGCGTGGAGAAAGATGGGTGCGAGACTCGGATATGGTCTCAGCACTGCAGAGGCGCGGATTTAAACGGGCGAGCCGCGGTGTGGTGCCCCTCGGCGCATCTCTGTGTCGACAGATGGAGTCCATTCCTCAGGTTTGTAAGCTGAGGTCGCCTGTTCGTAGCAGTCCACGTCGATGGTTCACGACAGCCTCAGAGCGGTCTAAGGAGCACCATTCACCTGGAACGGATAAGCATCCGGTGCTGCATTTTTCCTACTCCTTTTTTTGCCACACGCTTTCTTTACCTGCTACCGATCAAAGGATCCCACGGGCCCCACCTGTGAAGATCCAATCACAAAGCGTCTCTCGCAAGGATATCGTCGCCATTCCACAGGTGCCGATTCTACGCCGCTCTCGGCTTCCAGCTCGACACCGTCGTTTGTTTTGGTCAAATCACCCACAGGATATATATCCTTTATCCGAAAAAGACGGACGTTGGAGATTAGAAAACGGAGTAGAAGTGGACGGCTCAGACTACTCCATGCGCACAACCATCGAGTTTTGTGCTTCATTTCACTCCATAATTGCGTGCAGGCTCACTGCGCAGTGTGGCTAAAGGATAAACCCAACCATTGACCAATGTGGTTTGCCATCCCCCTTCCGTCACTGTGACTAGTGACAGAGGTCAGCAGCGTTGCAGGCAAATTAAGTGCTCTCATGGTTCATGGATTCATGTGATCTCCTGCTGTGACTCAGAGAGAGAGAGAGAGAGAAACATAAATGCATAGCAGAAAGCCAAATGTGGTTTGCCATCCGCAGAATAATTATAATTGATGAATTTACAATTATGCTTCAAGAGTTTTATATTCCTAACTTATCTTGTCATTAAGTTAGAAATATGATGATATTCATATAATTAATTTTCATAACAATTATGTCTCTTAGTCAAATAATTTTACTTTAATTAGATCACTTTAATTTTAGCTAATGAAAATAATAACTTAACATATTTAATTATACATAACTCTTAATATTCTAACATATCCATAAGTCAGCTGCTTGTAATTTTATTCTTATGTAGATATCGAAGATGAATGAATTGTTGCATTCTTACGTAGATATCGAAATGAACATTACATGAATCAAACACACTATCGACCCATACTTCGAACCTAACTTTTGTATCTTAGTGCATTTGAAAGAGCAATGTAGAATATGGAAATGCATGTAGAGATGTAGAACGACACCCACATCCATATCCATATCCATATTCGAAAAATTAAAGACAATAATAGAATATGGAAAAGCATGTAGAGATGTGACATGCACACCTTTTATATCAACAATTCCAATGGATAAATGGTGTCTCGAAAACATGATGGGATCGGTTCTGATTCTTCGAACCACTAATAAAAGATCGAGTACGTACATGCCCACATAATGGTGCGTCAAGGAGTGTGCCGTGGACGTACGTATGAAAGCCTTGGATCGTGGGCCGAGATGCAACTCGATCGAAACAATAATTGAGTCGATTTATCCATACGCTGATCGAGGAGGTCAGAAGGGTTCTAACATCAATAAACTTCGATCTTCATTTATGCATCCATGGGACCATATTATCCGTAATATTATATATATATATATATATATATATATATATATATATATATATATATATATATATATATATATATATATATATATATATATATATATATATATAGTCTTTGTTCTGATTTAATTATCAGAATTAGACTAAAAAATAAATTAATCAACTATGATTGTTGCTGAGTCACTGGTTAAATGGATGGATCAATCGTTTTTAGAAGTCAAATTCTATATTCAGGTAATATAAATATATACAGTAATTTAAAAATAGTAGAATTTCAAGTACTAAGGGTTATTATTTGATTCTGAGGTTTGGAGATTCCTTTCGGGTTTTTAATATTTTGTTACAAAAATAATAATGACAATATAGTCAATCATAAGTACTAATTATTTGGGATATTTAAATCTTGATTCATAGTTTATCTTAAGACTTATTATTTAATTCTAACCAGATATTCTAGGTACATACTCATATCATCTTAAATGATTTCTTCTTTTCTTATTCTAATATTTTATTATATATTTTTTAAATAGATCAATGATTGCTATAGAATAAAGAAAGATTTTAAGTTATTATTGTGACCACTATAGGATAAAGAAAGATTTTATTTTGTTTTTCTTAAAATTGGATTGAATCGTTCCATTTGATTCTGATAACTATGGTTGTAGGGAATTATAACACCTATTGTTTATGCAATTAAATACTACTTATGTTTGCATAGTATTTATTGTATATGGTCCAAGGTATTGATTTGGGTCAAATTCAGAGAGGGTGCAACTTTGTGGTGGGGGACATAAAGCTTCACATCAATCCAAGTCAATTGTAGAAAGTCCTCAAGATTTCACACTACATTTGTCTTCACAATGGCAACATCAAAATTCCACGTGAAAAAGACTTTACACAATCTCGGCATGTTTGCACTTCTTGAAATCAAGAAGAGGATAGGGGATGAAGACTCGCTGTTTTGTCAGTGTCGTTCTAAGATTTGGTTCCCAAGAAATAATGTTGTCCTTGATGGATTGCATGTTTCGGTCCTAAAGTGATCTTGAGCCATGATCAAGTCCATGCATCTACGAGGCAAGTTCGTATGAATTTGATTGTATATTCATCACACTGCTGATGATTGTTGTTAGCTTTTGGTGCCGCTGACCTTTGTAGAGGTGGTGGATCAGCTCGACCTGGTTCGAGATTACAGCCTTGACGAGGTGCCAAAGCCCCTCTTGAGATGGTTGGTGATGCACGAAGATGACTATGATTGTTCGTAGCTTTTGGCGTCGGCGACCTTCGTTGAGGTGGTGGATCAGCTCGACTTGGTCCGAGATTGGAGCCTTGATGAGGCGTGAGAGCCCCTCTTGAGATGGTTGGTGATGCGCGAAGGTGCGCGAGTGTCTAGATCGTAACGAGCTCCAATGTCTTTTGCTCCCCATGTAGTAGAGAGAGAGAGAGAGAGAGAGAGAGAGAGAGAGAGAGTCTAATCTCGCGCATTGTGTTGACATGCAGTAAAAGAATATATATGTGGAAAATAATTTCTGACATGATCGATCTGCACAGGTCGTGTATCGAAGGCGAACATTTCCCTTACCAAGTGCCCTTAAATTGTCAACCGCAATTTAGTGGTGGCCGATGATTGAAGCTTAGAACTTGCGAGATGAGTCCGACGATCGTTCATTCAAGAAAGATGAAGCACGGTTCGATGCATCAGATAACTCCCTGAAATGAGTTTCGATTTCATGTTCCTCAACAGTAATGTAGTTGAGTGCTACTCTCGTGAATGGTATATGAACTATGCATGTAGCATAGATCGTTTCACATGAACAGGCTCCTAATGCACGCGGCTTGATCGCTACTTACGCCTGCAGCGTCGAGCAACTCCGACAGCCTCTCACTCAAGTCGTCGACCTCCCGATGCAAGCTTCTGATGTAGCTGCACGTATCCTGCAACACCTTCGCTGCTGAAGCCTGCACCCACAACGATCAAAACCATGATCACACCCTAAACCGAGAAGCTGAAGAAAGGAAGCTCCAAGTATGGCCGGCCATGGTGCTGTCTCCCGGCAGCCTTACCCTGTCGTGGCTCCCAAGTCGTGCTTCATGGAGAAGCGATTGCAGCTTCGACATGAGGTCGTCGATCTGTTGGTCGGTGATCCTTCCCGAGCTGGACTGCCTCGATCGGGATCTCCTGCTGGACATCTTTTGGCTATTTGTGTCCCTCGAATTCTGGGCGATCTATAAATATATAGAAGGGAGAGATCAAAGCCTAAGAGGCAATGCAAGGGGAAGTCGTTCTTGTAGGGTGAGGATGGCGAGTGGAGTTTGAGGATAGGTGACTGTGAAGAAAGGACAATATGAGAAGGAGAAGTCACGAGGGATGTACGAGAGAGAAAGAGAGAGGAAGGGAGGGAGGTAAATGGAGCAGTGGAGCAATACAGGCGGTGCGATGAGGAGGAAGACAAGTGCATGAGGGAAAGAAATGGGCAAGTGCTGTATAAAAATAGTGATGCAGGAAGAGAGAGAAAGAGGGGGAGGATCGCACCATGGGATTCTCGCCACGCTGTGCCACTCTGATGTGTCTGCAAACTGGGGCCATCTTGTTCTGCGATCTGCTCATCTCATCGCTCGAGGGAAGAAAGCAGCTGGAAGATCTTTGGGCTATGAACTAAGCTTAATCTCAAAGCATAGATCTTGTGGACGTCGTATCAATAAAAAAGGACCAGCATAAAGAAAACGAGTTAAAGGTGTTCGGATCCGTGACTTGTTTAAAGGAAAGAACAACTTATAGTTCTTCATCTTCTCTGTAGGTCTCGTACTTGAATCATAAGAGGAGAAGC
Organism: Musa acuminata AAA Group; assembly: GCF_036884655.1. Lineage (NCBI taxonomy): Eukaryota > Viridiplantae > Streptophyta > Magnoliopsida > Zingiberales > Musaceae > Musa > Musa acuminata. The sequence continues at coordinate 28,774,211 of NC_088358.1, read as the reverse complement.
TCCTCTCGGGCACAGCTAAGAGACGCAGAGAGCAGCTGCATGTGGCAGTCAAAGGAAGACGCCCAATCAGCTCCGCTGTTTCCTACAAGAGACTTGCTGCCGCGTGCATCACGAGGCACATGAGTTCCAACCGATGGACAGCGAGGTCCCTAAGGAACTCGTGAGGCATCATGGTTTCTTTAATGCATGGATCTCGTAAGCGTAGGTCGAAGCAATCACGCAAACACCTTGTTTATCCTAAGAGGGATCCCGTGAGTTGGGGATTCATGCTGCTTTCAGGTCTTAAACTCGACAGAAGGGTATCCCTTCATCTCACGGCTCACACTGATCGAAGGCGATGAATGACTTGGTGTGGATCCTAACGAGAGCGACGAAGAAGTGGTTCTCTAACCCTAGAAGAAGGACAAGATAACCCAGATTGGTTGCATTTGACCAGTTGAATTGATTACATGCATTGCACGTTGAACAGATCTTACTACGGAGACAATACTTCTGCTTCACCTGCTTCTTCAGCTGCAGGTTCTTGTTGTCACCTCTCTCTCTCTCTCTCTCTCTCTCTCTCTCGATGATACATGGCTTACACCTTTGATCGTGCGGTCATCACTCGGATCTCAACACAATCGATCAAGATCATGTGCACACCTCGTAGCCTCCACAGTTCCATACCCTGACGTTCTTGCTTGGAGGTTGTGGATAATTGATGAAAGCATTCTCTGTCTCCTCCATTCGATCCAAACTAAGTGATAAAGTGTCATTTGATCTCCAGGAACTCGATCAAGGTTATCATGGAGAAAACCACTTTTACTTCAGCCCGTCTTCTTCTCTCTCTTAGATTCTGAAGGTCGTTCCTCCATTATTTAGGCCTTTATACGTGAGGGATGTTCGACAATGACCTAATCTTAGAACAGAATTTTCTTTTCTTCTTTCTTTAGCTCAAGTTTTTAGAGCTCTATTGTTTCGGGTCGAGTTCGATTACCGACTGATTTTTCTACAAAGGATTTCGATCCCTATTTTTACTATAAATAGTCAAAAAAAATTTACCGACTAAACTAGTTGACGTTCTTGAAAATTTTCAGATAAAGTTTCAATTCCTCGATCCGATGAATCTAGTAAACCACCATTAAATGTATAAATGAACGGAAAACTTATACAAACATACTATTTATCCATCAAAATACTTGTGAAGATAACACAAGCATCCTCTCATACAACTCAATCTTGTGTGCTTCTGTAGTGAATATAGGGCATTTCATATATTGTAGGGCTTAGGAGATTGAACACTGTTGCAGGAACATTGCAGAAGTTGAAAGGCTTTTGACACTGCCTTTTGTATCAGCCATGGGTGCCATTCTACCTAAACAAAGTGCAAAAGATATTATGTTTATTACTCTAAGAGAACAAAACAAATACCTCGATTGAGTTGGTAATGATCAAATCCATCCCACATGGATCCACATGCCGCATCAATATCATCACAGGTCCAGTGTTTTGCCACAACACATACCAAAATAAATAGCATGAGATTCCACTGCTGTTTCTTGTTTGCATAGAAAAACCTGCTGCATCATCTTTAATTTTCTCATTTATTTCTGAAAGTAATCAACAAAGAAGATCATGAGATACATATTGGTGTTTCTATGAATTGCCTATGGTTTTCACTCGTCTTCCTCGAGAGAATCTCTTTCAGAAAAGAACAACTTCCATAACATGATAAAGGAAACATTGGATGAATGCATAACTGTAACTATCATCATGATGAATATGCTACGAGGTAATTGAAGTACGAGTTTCCTTTTCCTGGGGCACGAACCTCACTACGGACGTTTACAACTGGAGATGGAGTACAACAGTCTCTCATGTTTTCTTGCTGAGACAGCTTTTCTCTGTCATGATTTGGCTTCCTATTTGCTGGACGAAACGTACACTTCAGCCAGCATCAGTCCAAGATATGAGCAGCTCAGCATATCTTGGATCTATCATCTTCATTCATGCTCTTAGCTTTTAAATTGGCCTCTTCCTGAAAAAGCTGTACACAACAATTATTCAGCAGATCGTTTGGGATGCGAACTAGCATATAATTTACCAACCAACCATACTAATTTACAGTTGCATGAAGTCACTACCCACTCCATGCATTAATGCTTGATTTCATTTGAAATTAATATCAGAGCAATCTTCGTTTAACTTTTTCTAATGCACTACTGCATATAAACTACTCTTGCTGAGACACTAGTAGTCAAGATGACGCCAAATCTTGAGTTTGATTCGTCAGATATGGTCATCTACATATTCTTCGGTCGATCTACAGGAGATTGAAGAAGAACTATTATGATATATATAGAGGTTCTCTAGGTTTAGTCAACTAAAAAAAAAAAGAAGAAATTTAACCCATTTTTCTTTCGATTTCAATTGCAGATTCAGAAAGCCCCCTCTTCAGAATTTCCTTTCTTGATTCACAGTGCTTTAAAATGGAGAGGGGCATTAGTTTTATAGGTTCATTAGATATCTTTTATATTAAGAATAAAATTATATAAGACTATTGTTAGACTAACAATGTTTTATAGATCTTACGACCAAGGGTCTGCTTTTTTCAATATTTGGAACCTTTAATCACCCTTACAAAGATGACATATTATAAGTATTGAAAATGAAAAAATAATCAATATTGATATTTTTTTAATTTGTATTTTGGATATAAACATTTAATGAATATGAGTGAAATTTTGCCGAAGGTATGATGCTGAAATAAGGTTTTCGTAGTGAACTGGTGCAAAACCATGAAATGAGACTCCAATTTGTAAATGGATAGCTTGGGCCTAAATGCTATCCTTCTTATTGGGATAAACCAAAGAAAACTTTGTATATGAATAAATACAAGCAGGTCGTAACATGCAACAGAATTAAATGGAATCATAATAAAATATAACACCAAGATTTACATGAAAAACCCCACTAATGTGAAGAGTAAAAATCACGGGGCAAACCAGAGAACATCCACTATAAGAATAATAAATATATAAATATCAGAATCTCTTGCCCAAAACCCAAGCAACAATCACAAGAGAATAACTGGGATACAAGGATTACGTCATTGTGCACAATATCCAAAATTCTCCCCAAGTAATCACAATAAGAATCTATCATAGATCTGACCTAACATGGGATGAGAACACTATCTAGATGATTGAGAACAATCTCTCTGCGTTGTCCTTATTTTCTTCCATTTCCTTCTCTTGTTTTTCTGTCATTTTCTTCTCTTTTTAAATCACATTATTGCTGTAGTTTTCTACCCCTGTTGCTGCAGTTTTTTGCCTTTGTTTTGCAGCCACCACACCCCTCTTATTAGATCTAGGTTATGGTTCAAAAAGAGGTGGGTTATGGGTTGTAAAGCCCATTATGAGCTGAACTCATGGGCTGTCAGCCAAACAACATCCCCCCTTTAGCCTATAAGGAGGCTGTCTAATGATCAACTGTCGACACATCTTTTGCCTTTCTTTCAGTAAGGTCTTTGCCAGCATGTCTACTTCATTATCATCTGTATGAATTTTCTGAAGTTACATCCGTTTCTCTTCAAGTACATTTCGAATACAGTGATATTTGACATCTATATGCTTTGACTTGGAATGAAAAGTTGAGTTCTTACACAAATGAATAACACTCTAGCTATTATAATTCACCACATAGTTTTCCTATTTCAGCCTCAATTCTGGTAAGAATTCTTTCATCCATAATATTTTTTTTGCAAACCTCTATAACAGTAATATATTCTGCCTTTGTGGTGGAGACGGTAATATACATTTACAATCTAGATTGCCATGACAGAGCTCCCCCTGCAAAAGTATGTACAAATCTGATGTGGACTTCCTCATATCAATATCTCTTGTCATATCTGTATCTGTGTAACCTGTCAACACAAATAGTCTATCTCTAAAGCTTAAACAAACTTTAGAGCTTCCTCTGAGATATCTAAGGATCCATTCATTGTTGCTTAGTGCTCTTTGCTTAGATTTGTAAGAAATCTACTAGTTATACTCACTACATATGCAATGCCTAACCTCATATATACCATTTGCATACATTAAACTTTCAACTGCTGAAGCATAATGAACATTTTGCATTTTCTCCTTCTCTTCATCACTTGACGGACTCTATTCTGAGCACAACTTGAAGTGACCTGCAAGAGGAGAACCAACCATCTCTCTTAAAAAGAGCTTGCAATCCCTTTTTGCTCATGTGTCCTAGTCGCCTATGTCATAACTTTATGCCGAAGTCTTTTTCTGTAACATTCAACTACTCACCACAAGCTTTGGCTTGCAACATGTATAAAGTATAACATTTCTTCCCACTAGCCACAATAGGATAACCCTTATTGAGCTTCCATTGCCCTTTGTGAAATATTTTATCATAGCCTTCATCATCGAGTTTTCGAACTAAAATTAAATTCAACCTTAATTCAATCGCATGCCTCACATCTTTAAGCACTAACTTGTAGCCAAGGTTTTATTTATGTGGATATCACCCATGCCAATGATGTTTCTCGTGCCATAATTGGCTATCTTGACAACACCAAAATTTTCAGACCTGTAGATAGCAAAAAAACTCTCTTCATGGTGTAGCATGATAAGAAGCACCTGTATCAATCACCGACTCAAGATCCTGACACAAAAAAAAATCATCAGAATGAGACAAAATCAAATAATCACCACCTAGTTGTGATATTATCTTTTGACTATTTATATTCCACTTCTTTTCTCTTTTTCTTGCTTTATCCGGTTGCTTACATTGATTCTTATAATATCCTTTCTTACCACAATTATAATAAACAATATCTTTTCTTGATCTTAACTTGCTTCTACCCATACGTGAACTGCTTTTATCCTTGGATTTTGACATTTCTCTATTCTCTGAGATAAGTATCTGTGAATTATTTTGAGATGTTGCTAATTTTTTTCTTCTCAACTCCTCATTTAACAAACTGCTTGTTACTTAACTCATGGTGACAACATCATTTGGCGTAGAATTATTGAGGGAAACCACCAGTGTCTCCCAACTTTTTGACAAAGAACTGTGAAGTAACAATAATGCCTACAACTCATTATCAAGAGACATTTTCATAGAGGATAATTGGTTAGTGATACTCTGCATTTCATTCAAAAGCTCAGTAATAGAATTACCATCTTTATATTTTAGGTTTACAAGTTTTCTGATTAAAAAAGCTTTGTTGCTAGCTATTTTTCTTTCATAAAGACCTTCTAACTTTTTCCAAAGAGAATATACAGAACTTTCAATAGAAACATGGTGAAAGACACTGTTATCGAGCCACCGTCGAATAAACTCAACTATTTTTCGATCTAACATCTTCCACTCCTCATATGTCATAGTTACGGGCTTTGCACTATCCCCTTGCAAATATTTGCAATATAAGAGATCTTTCATTCTTGGTTTCCACATCATTCAATTGTTTTTATTCAAGCTGATCATGCTAGAAACACTACCAGCAACAATCTTCGAATACAAAAATTAAATCACTAAAACCCTGCTCTGATCCTAGTTGTTAGGATAAACCGAAGAAAACTTTGTATACGAACAAATACAAGCAGGCCATAACACGCAATATAATTAAATTGAATCACAATAAAGGGTAAAAATCACGGGGCAAACCAAAGAAAATCCAGAATATACAAATATCATAGTCTCTAACCCAAAACCCAAGCAACAATCACAAAAGAATAACTGAGATACAAGGATTACGTTACTAAGTATAATATCCAAAATCTCCCTAAGTAATCATAGTAAGAATCTATTGTAGATCTGATCTAACCTGATATGAGAATATTGTCTAGGTGATTGAGAACAGTTTCTCCGTGTTGTCTTTATTTTCTTTCATTTCCTTCTCTTATTTTTTTGTTATTTTTTTCTTTTTTTGAATCACGTTGTTACTATAGTTTTCTGCCCGTTGTAATTTTTTATCTCTGTTTTGTAATCACCACACAACCCTTATTAGATCTAGATTTTGATTAAACGAGAGATGAGCTATGGGTTATTAAAGTTTGTTATGGGTTGAACTCGTGGGCTGTCAGCCTAACACTTCTTTGGGCCTTTGATAGGAACCCCTTTTCACCTCATTTATTTCAGTTCTAGATATTCGTACGAGGTGGAGGACAGAAAATGACTGTTATATGGAAGGATAAATGGAAGCGCGTGATCTGTTCACGGCAAATGGGTTGAGATGGAATAAAGAGCTCAGTTGCCAAGTGTTTTAGCAGCAACAACAAAGGCAACACAGCAGATTTCCCTTTAAGCATGCCCGACCAGCAAGGTCAACTAGTCGGCAATCACACAGTAAAAAATTGGGCATTCGATGGAAGGGATACTGACAAAAAAAAGGCAGGCACTCAAATGGATTTTATTAAAGATCCATCCTGAGAAGAGAACTTGTATCCAGAGAGCCTCTGTGTTGCTCTACCGACAAAGAAAATTTGTTGGGAGAGGACTACTGTTGGAACTCATGGTTAGAGTGCTTCTACTAAGTTATCATCTTACACATCGTTCCACTATTGGAGACCAAAACTGCTGTTGTTTGTGTATCCTCAACAATAAAATTTTACGACAAAAAAACCTATTCAGTTTAAGGTACACTCGAACGTATGCCGCAGATATTGGATGATGATCAGATGGAAATGGTGGCTGTCATTGCTTGGACCATCTGAGAAAGCAGGAACAGATGGATTCCTGATAGAAAAGAGGTGAGCCTTGTCATACTGTTGCAGAATGCTTTAAATCCTGGGTAGGACTATAAAAGAGAGAACATGATATAAGGCAAGGCCCATGGCAACTAAGCATCCATGGTCTCTCCCACCAAGAAGTGATACAGCAAACCTTAATTCAGATGGGATTGGTTTGGGATTTACAAACCCAGACTAGAACGGCAGAACACATGCATAGAGGAAATTTTCCAGTGTCATTTCATGCACAAACTGTTTAAAAAGCAGCCAAGTGCACAATGTTCTCGCCAATGTAGGTTCTAGGAAAGATTTATTATATATCCTACAAGCAAAGATGTTGTTTTCCGGACTCGAATGAACAATTAATCAACTGTTAATAGTGCCAAATAATTTGAGAGGAGACAATGATGATGCATCTAAGCTTGATTTCTTGCAGGGCACACTCTATATGTCGCTGAGAACTCTGAGAATTTCCATGTTAGCCGTGCTGAAAAGGGGGGGGGAAGTCATGTAGCTCATTTATTAGCACAGGAGACCAGTAGCGTATCAGGGGAGATGCTCTGGGGTGGAAACTCTCCTGACATTACTGCAGAAGCTATTCGAGCTCATGTAGTTTGTTGACATTTGGGGTGTTCGAATGAAGTCATCCTTATTTATTCTCAAAATGGGATCTTGCACACCATTTCCCGATCTCGTCCTCCCTCCTATAACTTTCCTAAGTCATGCGTAGCAATCTAAAAGAGCATTTGTGCGTGCATTCAATCTAGCAACTAGTTGCTACAACAAATGATGCACCATAATGGCATCGGGACAAAGCACATCCGAGAAACCCCTAATCTAAGTTGAGGCGGGCAAGTCCAATGCTCCGACTCCAAGAAAGCAACCAAATTCCAAGGACTACAACATCTGAGCACCAATCGATTATAAGGAGGGCAGGGCGAGGAGGAGAACCTGGAAGACGACGGCGACGAATCCGAGGTCGGGAGGCGGAGAAGAAGAGGAGGTCGGAGCATCGGTTCCTTTTTAGCGTTTAACCCCTTTCAGCTTTTCCCTCTTCGTTTCGCATCCTTTTCTTTCCTTCCCTGCGGGGGAGTGTTTGTTTACACTGACATCCCTGAACAATTTATTATCCTATAGAGTGTGATATAAAGAGCCCTCAAAAACAAAATATGAATCTGTAAGGGTGTAAATATAAAAAAGCCTCGAAGACATTGCAACACATTTAATTCAATTTTGTCACACGTCAATGGCTACAATTATTTTGGGGGTGTCATATTTCATCACATTAATGGTTGGCTATCTTTCGTTCGAGCGTTGCCATCGATGTGTTAGGTGGATGTCACGCACTCGCGTCCACTATTAGGGTCACGGAAACCAGGATTTGGCGCGCCGTCGCTCTCCGAGATGACCCATCCTGGGTCGGTGCGACGCGCCGCACCACTAAATCCTTGCGAGCCGCATCGAATTCCACGAGCCCATTTGATTTCTCCGTCGATGTCAATTGCGGCTGCTGCTTCCACGCGCCCGCCTCCCTCCGATGGCGGACTCCCAAGTGAGCGAGTGCAACTGTTCCTTGATCTCTTCCGGTGTGGAAGTATCGGTGCGGCCGCAAAAGAAATCCGAAAGAATTAGATCCCTGAGCAACAACTTGACATGGCTTTCCATGGAATTTGATTCCATCCCCAAAGAAGTCTTGCACAAGATGCACTCAATGTGATAGGCAAAAGGTCGCAAAGGGGTGGGGTGGGGGCATAGTCTAGTGCATGCAGGTATGCAGCATGCTGCTCTGGTTCTCTGGACCTTTCATTTGCAGCTCAGCTTGACTTTGCTTGGTGCGAGATCTCTGGCTGTGCTGGCTCACGAGGAAAAGAACAAGGGAGGGGTTGCCATCAAACCCACTCAGATTTGAGCTGTTGTGCTCCAGGACATGTTGCTGCTGTGGAGATAAGTATGCACAAACCTCTTCTAGATGGCTTGTCCTTTTCTTCTTTTTCTATTCTGCTGGCCTAACCTTTTTTCCCTGTGAGAACCAAAGGTGCGGCTTTTGGAGTTGTTCTTGCATGGTGGTCTCGGTGCTCATCCAAGATTAACACCAATGGGAGATTAGCAAGTTCCTCCATGTTTTTGTGTGAGGACTCCACACAACATTTGAAGGAAACCAGTGAGCAAACAGGTGATGTGTTTAGATTTAAGGTTAAGTGGAGCTTCGTTTCAAGGTCTCAACACCACACTATGCTGAGTACTTAGCCCTCATCATCATCTTCTACTGCTGTGTATCACCCTAATTCTCAGTGCCATGCCCTCAAAGTACTGGCCATCATTTAACTCGATAGAAATTAATGCTAAGTTGACTAACAAGCTGCAAAAAACACTTTTGTACCACAATCTGACATGAAATAATTCAGCCTTGTTAATCTTTAGAAAACACTTGTGAATCAACAAGAGCTATTTCTAGGGGATTACTTTGTACAAGGTTTCTGTGTTGATGAGATATGGCTTGAAAATATGTATCACATGATTCTTCTAAACCATGAGGCCTAACAATGCTATGCAGAACAGTAGGCACTCTACATTTTCCATATGATGATATGTCTCAGTTTGTTCTTAAAATTGGAGGCACACAATTTCTTGTTTATCCCTATAAATTTATCGTTCAGTAAATAAAAAAAAATTGCATACATGCCTTTATATTAATCTTCACTATATTTTATATGATTTTTTTTAACATAAATTAGTTGTACATGTGGAGGGCCCAAATTTCATTGATTTTAAATTTGCAAGCATAGATAAGTGAATAATAAAAAAAAAGCCTTCCATTATTTTATTATGGGACCAAAACAAACTTGGTTAAACAATTCAATTGGATCTTAAAGACCCATTTGTTTGGCTTCCTTTCACTTTGTTTCTAGTGGAGTTGGTGACCTTTCTTTTAATGGGACATGATAAGCAAACTACTTTGCTATGCCAGTTGATTCAGTTACAGGAACTCAGGTCACCTTCAACCTTGTATTTTATACTTCATTTGCATCATACAACTTGACTTTGGTGGAGATCAAATATTTTTTGCTATTTCCAAAGGGCTTGACAAATATTTTATGTTTAACTCAGGTAAGGGTAAGAGAAATACAAGAAGACAAATCTAATTTTGATTTGTAATCTAATGTGTAAATTCTTGGTGTATGTAGATATACTGCAAGTGAATTATTTCTCATGGAGAGGAATAATCAAGATAATTAAGTGGCCAAAGATGTGATGGAATGATGTGTAGACAAAGATATGATATTGATGATTGGAAATCTGAACAAACAAATCTGTTGCTATCAAACCTTGAAAAATTGTGTTCATGTGTTTTGCATACTTTTTTTTATTCTTTTCCTCAAAAGAGGATTTACAAAAGGGAATGAGTATAGTAGAAGGGAAAGAATCTGCGAGTATCAGAAGAAACCAATTCAAAATAGTTTGTGCATTCTTTGAAGTATTATTGTCATTTTATGGATGACATAAAAACATTAAACATTGATTAGAGAGAAAGAGAGTCGTGAAAGAAACCACAAGTAATCCAATTGTTTCTTGTTAACCTAAAAATTAATGACATGACACAACACGTGTTGCTTGCTTGAGCACAAATGTGAATGGTCCTATTGCAGGGGACTCCTCCCATCATTTGGAATAATTCTTTATATCCATTTAGGAAAAAAGAATCCCAAAATTCAACTCAAAATAATAGATATTAGAAAAAAAAGAGATAAAAAGGCTCAATGGGGAGGGGAGGGGGGGGGGGAGGGGGAGAGGGAGAGGAAGTGGGGAGTGGGAGTGGAGAAGAGAGAAGAGAAGAGAAGAGAAGAGGAGAAAGATGGGGTGGTTATTCTAGGAAGAATAAAGACAGTAGTTTAATTCCCGAAGGGGCCTCCTTTCCTCTTTTTCCCCTTCTCATCCGCTTCCTTTCCCAAAACCGATCGTGTAAGTCTACGTCTCTTTCCCTCCTCGTCGGCTTCGAGATCTCCATCTCTTTCCTTCCTCTTCGCTGTAATTTTTCCTTCAGTTGATGGAAAATGAGCTTTATCTTGGTCCATGGATGCTAAAGATGGGATCTTTCTTCTGCTTTTGATCTCAGGGAGAGAGGGGGGGGACAAATCGGAAGGAGAAGAAGCGAATTTGTGTGTAAAGTTTGAATCTTTTAGCTGGGATCTATGTTTTATGGGTTAATTTTTTGGGACAGGTTCTTGGTTCCGATGTTTTGATCTCTGAGGTCTATTTTTTCTCTCCCTTTTCCCCTCTTTTCTTCTTCTTCTTCTGATAGCACAGCATTCACGGAGCCCATCTGATAAGATTGGTGGGTTGCATTTTTCCGCCATCCAGATCGGCGATTCGGTGGGTTTGCCTTTTGACAGATCGAAACCGGCCAAAAAGATTCGATTTTTATGGGCTTAACTTGTATATCGTTCCATTTTTTCGATGCTTAATCATGGATTGTAGATCTCATTTATGTCGGAAAACATATAAAAAAGCGCATTTTTCTCTAACCTGGGGGGGTTTATCTTTCATTTATTGTCCGGTTTGAGGTTTGGATTATACCTCGTAAGGGTAGATAGGCATCTGAGAGTTTCTCCTTATTGGAGATTAGGTCTTGTTGTTTAGTTTGGGATTTTGCAAGATATGTTGGAAGACCGCCCTTATCTGATCTCCAGGGTGTTTGAGAGCACCTCTGAGCAAGAATCCAATTGGCACTACTTGGCCTACCATTTCCATGAGGCCTCGGACAGCAAGAAACGCCCGCTGAATGAGGAATTAGGGGAAGAGCAGGGAGAGCAAGAGGATCGAGGGAAACGGAAGAAGTCTCTTCACCAACCTGAGACCCCTGACATCGCAGACATGGAGTGGCATCTTGACAATTCTGATGACCAGAAAAGTGATGAAGAATGCAGCGATCCAAACTACTTCAACCGGCTCACCAGAGATATGCTAGTAAGCTGCCTTGTGCTACTCTCTCGGTCCAATTACGGCGCGGTTGCATCCGTCAACCGTGTCTTCCGCTCAATGATTTGGAGCGGGGAGCTCTACCGGCGGCGGCGCCAGCTGGGGATTACCGAGCACTGGGTCTATTTCTCCTGCAATGCCCTTGAATGGGAGGCATATGATCCCTACCGTGGACGTTGGGTTGCAGTTCCTAAGATGCCCCCTAGTCCTACTGAAAGCTTTACTCTATCAGATAAAGAGTCGCTTGCTGTGGGCACTGAGCTCCTTGTTTTCGGTCGGGAGGTGAATTCCTACATTGTTCTGAGATATAGCATTTTGACCAACTCTTGGTCCCCTGGAGTTGTAATGAATTCACCTAGATGTCTATTTGGATCTTCCAGTCTTGGAGGGAAAGCTATTGTAGCTGGTGGCACCAATGGTCCCGCTACTCTGAGCTCCGCAGAGCTCTACGATTGTGAAACTAAGACTTGGGAGACCCTTCCTACCATGAATAGAGCACGGCGGATGTGTTCAGGTGTATTCATGGATGGGAAGTTTTATGTCATTGGTGGAATGACTAGTGACAATGAGGTGTTGACGTGCGGGGAAGAGTATGATCTGGAGCAACGTTCATGGCGGCTGATTCCAAACATGTCTGCGGGTCTCAATGGTGCAAGTGGTGCACCACCACTTGTAGCTGTGGTGAACAATGAGCTTTATGCAGCTCACTATGCTGATAAGGAGGTAATGAAGTATAATAAGGAGAATAATACATGGGTCAGATTGGGAAAGTTGCCCGAGAGGTCTGACTCAGTGAATGGCTGGGGCCTCGCGTTCCGAGCATGTGGTGAGCGACTAATAGTAATTGGTGGGCAGCGAGGATCTCAGGGAGGGATGATTGAGCTAAATTCTTGGATTCCAGATGGAGGGCCACCCAAGTGGAATATCATTGCCAATAAGCATTCAGGAAACTTTGTTTTTAACTGTGCCGTTATGGGCTGCTGATTTCTCTAATTTATTGCAACTTGTATTTTACTTCTTGCAAGAAGGATGCACAATGCTGTCTTGTAAGAGGACTTAGAGGAGCATAAATCACTAATTCTGCCTGAACGGTAGTTTCTGCTTTTTTCTGAAATTTTATTTGAACTGATGGTTCAACTGAGATCTGTCATTTACAGAATTCTTGATTATTGTCATTTTTGTATTCAGTTTCACCCCATTCACTATTTTGAGTTGGATCTATTTGAACGATTCTAGGATATAGGAACACGCAGGACAATCTTAGATCAACAATATGATGCAGTTCAACAGTCCCGGACAAAGTCTTTTGTTATGCTTATTTCAAACAGTGTCGATTAAGTGGTTCAAAGTGTTTAAAATGAACATGCTGCTATTCTTTCATTAGAATTTATCCTTACTGCATCACTCTCATTCATTGGACCTTGTTAAACTTGTGGTCTAATTCTTGTGCTGAGAAGTTGTATCTGTCGTTGATCTCTGGTTTTATCTTTATCTAATACATGTATTGGTGGGTTAAAAATCTGCAAGTGAGCCTCTGATCTTTGTTTAGTTTCTGTTGAAAAGTTGCATCGGTGTTGGTGCTAATTCAGTTGTGCCATAATTATGTCGATACCGTACCAAGTGATTGAATTGCGCTAACGAATTTGTTGTTTGAAACCCCAAAATCTAATCTTATTACTAACTATATTTTGTTTCAGATTGAGATGGTCACTAAGTTAAGTTTGCCAAATTTTTGAACAGGCAACCTTTCTATGTGAAGATGCATGGTGCCTATATGCCTTCTTTTACAAGAGACTTGGAACTTATTAATTGCAGCTATCTCCTGAAATGTTGAACTAATTGGTAGTATTATTTCCTAACAAATGAATTGCTTTGATATTGGGATCTACTGTTCCTTTGCATGTCTCCTTTCTCCCTTTTTTTTCTAAGAACAATATATTCTTGTTCTTATGACCACATTTTTCATGTTCTTCATTGATGCTTCATATGAAATTATCTTCTGATGTAAAAAGGCTGAAGCTTCATCTTTGATTCATCACTTATATGATTTCGTTCTTCATCTTCCTTTTTTCATCTGTGGATCCATTAGACATTTTTTCGTTATTATCTTAAACAACATTATGAATGTTTGTTGGTAATTCCTCTTATTAATAAGATGAAATAGATATATTAGGCATAAAATATTTTTTATAATATGTGACAAATGGAGAACTATTTTGATACGAGAATTACGTAACATCATCTGGATTCCACGTGTTGATTTTTCATCGGAATTCGACATGAGTCTAAAATCACATGATGCCATCCGTGGCTTCACTGACTGCACTTCAGTAGCAGAAGAGGACGGCGGCGAGCGGCCACCTCCGAGCCGAGAGTACAGTCCACAGAACACAGTGGTCGGCAGAGACAGCACCTGAGGCCTCATCGAAAGTGCAACGACATGACGGATGGCTTTTCGATGCACGCAGGTCTGCGTGCGTGTTGCTGTCGTCTCCTTCCTTTTTCCAGTCTCATGATCGAAGTCCTTTGTTTCGATGTGAGCCGTGCAGTTGATCCATCGGTGCTTTAGATGGGTCGGTGGGAGGTGATGTACCATTGGGCGAATGGCGGGACGACTGAGCGAGTTCAGATTCGCCTTTACCTGCGAGTCACGGAAAGAAGCTTCTTTCTCCTGCCATTCCGTGATCTGTGAGTCTGCTCTGCTCTGCTGAACTCATTCATTGGGTGGAGTTGCAGGTGTCCTCTGCTTCTTCTGCAAACCATAGATATACATGTTTTTTTTTTCTTTATAGAATATTCACATTTTAGGTATTTTTTCAATCGATATCTCCTTTTTTTTATTTTGGAGCCTACTGATTGGAACCCATTCTTCCTATTTATTATTGTTTTATTATTCATAAATTTTTAAAAATTAATAAAATAATATTTTACTATTTATAATCTCTCTAACTCTTATGCTATCCAGCAGAGGAGCTCTGCATGTTACCGTTGATTATCACCCCCTACCGCTCACCCCCAACCTGTCCCTATCGTTGATCACCGCCCCCAACCTATCCCTCATTGCTCCCTATTATAGTGGGTGTTGTTATCACCAATCATCGCTCCTAACTTGCCCCTCAATGCTCCCCATCGTTGTGCATGTTATTATCGTCGATTATCACTCCCAACTTATTTGCCTATGTACCTTATTGTTATCGGCTCTTTTTATCACTTAGAGGAGTGATAATCTTGTAAGGGTTCAATATATAGAGTAAGTGAAATAGTTGGAGCAATAAATTATTGTAAAAAAAAGATGGAGGTTGAATATGTTTCTCATATGTAATCCCACAAGTTTTGTAGAACTTTCATTTTGTGGATGAGACACCAAGAGCCAAAACTATACATTTGTCTCTTGTAGCATTCATGAGTTTGGATTCTCAACGAATAGAACTACGATAGCACTAGTGGATATCGCTTTTGGCTCGAGCAGAGGGATCTAGGTGGAGGTCGACATAGCCTCCATCAATAAATAGAGCGAAGTGGTAGCCTCTTTGGACGATAGCCTTGGCATGGGCACAAGCAAGACAATTGTTGGTGAAGAAGAGGAGGAAGAAGGGAAAGATATTTTCGATCATTTGGAAAAAGAATAGTTTAAAGATATTAAAAAAATTTAGAAAGATTACTATTTATAACATCTCTTTATTATTTATTATTTTTTAATATTTTCTTCTATTTTCATATTCTTAGAGGATAGTTTTGAGAGAACAACGAATGAGGTCTTCTATTTTCATCTCCTTAAAGGATAGTTTTAAGAGAACAACGAATGAGGTGGAAGTACGAGCTCCGGAAAACACGACCTAAGAGGAAACACAAGCTTAGGTGGTTTTTGGTGGAGTGAGGGTGTTCGTTTGTGACGGGGAACTTGGGCTAAGGGCAATGATCGATGGTAGAAAGCATCAATGATGGCAAGATGTGCAGGTGGCAATTGCAAGCATATATAAGGAAGGAAAAAAAAAACTTCAGAATAAGTGAAGCTATAAATATTAATTTTTTAAAAAGTTTCAATTCGATAGGATAAAATTATTTAATAAAATCATTGATCCAAAAATATATTAAAATATTTAAATTCGAGTTATTGATAGTACATCCATCCAACATTTATGAATAACTATAAATTTTTATCTACTTTTAAGTAACTAAATGAGTCCCAAGAGAAGAGAAAGAAGCTATTCAGCCATGCCCTAATCTTTATATCATAAAATCTTTTATTCTCCTCTTGGAGAAGATATCGTCAAGACTGATGATTAAATTTGTAGTCCCGAAAAGAATAGTGGAAAGGTTATATATGCTAATCAAATTGCAATCCCCATCCAATGCGGGGTTAATAAAATGGAACTATTATGAACAAATATAATAATGCTTTTGATACGTGAAAGTGCACGATCCTCAAAGCATTCTTTGTTCCTACCATATCACATTTCTTGGACTCTAAACAGCTTCACTCAACATGAATCCAAGGATCACTCGGTCCTCAGACACTGACAGCCATGCAACAAAACATTCATAGGTCATGAAGTTGATTATGATTACGATAACAAGGACAAAGGAGTAACACATAATTAATGCCCAGGAGATGACCAAAATGCTCTACACAAGAACCAAAAAAGAAGAAAGAAGGCCACTCCGGACGTCGTCGAGGTTTCAAAGTTTTGAGCATATAGATAATGGAAGAGCTCCTTAGACAAACCATGCCCAAAAAAGGATGTCCATGCACAATATATTCTGGTCCTGCTGCAATTCTGTGAGCCCTTGCTATTACTAATTTAGTTGTCATCTCCGTCGCCTTCTTCGTCTCCCCCTGATTCATCCTCGTCGTCGAAGTCGGTCCCTTTCTGGCACATTGATCAACAGTCGGTGGTTTAGTGGTTAACAAAATATATATATGTATATGTACAGCATTAGCAAATGAGTAATGACACCTCCTGTCAATTACAAACAAAATCTACACAAGCAAAAGAAAGAGGATATGATCTTGATTGCTTACTCAATCATGTGGTCAGATGCCCATGATCTTAACCAGAAACAAGGATTTAATAGTCAATTTTCCATGACAAGTTACTCGAAGAATTTCATTACAGCTAAGTTATTTTTTTGGTAAGTCATTACAGCTAAGTTATATTATAGATGCCCTAAATCCATACCTGGTCCTTGAACCCGCAAGCCGACTTGTCAGCTTCATTTAGTCAGGTTTTTAACAGTAGGTTTAACTCAAAGACTAAAACTAGGAAGAGAACACCACTAAACATTCACCACTCACCAGCACCATTAGGGTGAATAAATAGCAACAAATAACAAAATTTACCATCATGAAACTCCTTGAAAACCAAAAACTCCAGCAAAATGGCTCCTCTCAACTAGTTAGTGTAAATGTAGATAACCGGAACTAACAACCATGAAGCTCACAAAAGAAACCAAATTGCAATGACAAATATATCACAACTTTAGACCGCATTAACTGAGGAAAAGGAATGCTGTGAACTACACAAATAAGCAGGTGGCATTTCCATTATCAAATCAGATAGCATGTTATTAATAGGAAAGAAGATGTTGCAATGAGATGGGAGAAATATTTCATATTAAAGATGCAGACATTTCGCAGCTGAATAGCACACCTGCATCTCTTGAATGTGGTGGGAAAAAAATCAAAGGACTTCTGAGAATGATAAAGATAGGCATTCAAACATATCTTTGTCATCTGAAAAAGAACATAGGTATTTCCCCATCCTAAGACCAAAAGTACCTGCTTGAGAACATACCATTTTTATAGATCTTATACTTGTCTCCACCAATCACGAGTTACTCAGTAGGAAAAGGACATTGCATTAAAGGACATTACTCAGTAGGAAAAAGGACATTGCATTCAATGACAACTGTGAAGAAGAAATTGCAAAGTTCTATAAAGCATATTTCTGCAATTTTTATATTTCATTAATAGACCTTCTATTTATCTGACTCTAGTGAGAGTTAATTGTGTTCTAAATTAAAAAAAACTGTTGCAATTAGCAAATTGTTTTGTTCTTATATTTCTACTGGCAATGTAAGTAATAGGCATCATTTTCTTTTGCCTCAGATATTAACCAGCAGTACTTGAAAGTGACATAATTGAGAAGTCAATAGGTTGCGCAGCATTGCATCAACGACATCTTTCTTCCTTCAGCATCATGTGAGGTAAGGTAATGCAATTCTTTTCAAAGCATTTCATATATCTGACTCAGAATTACATAGCTTAATGGGATGTACTTTTCGGAGTTTTTCTTAAAACTGACTAAAAAAGATGGCTTCATTGAAGTTGGACAACTATTGTGTTGAGACATGAGAGGCTTGATGCTGGGATTCTGGACTGCTCAGAGCAAGAAGAGAGAGAGAGAGAGAGAGAGAGAGAGAGAGAGAGAGAGAGAGACCTCGTCATCATCTTCATCACCATCAAAATCTTCCTCATCGGCTTCCTGCATCACCAAGGACAAAATAGCAGCTCAGTTTTGTTGTCGCATTGTTAAGCAAAAGGCATACTATGAATGTAAAGAGTGTATATTATAATGTAAAAGAACATAATTCAAGAAACAAGACTGACATTGTTGAAGTATTTCAGAGGATTGGGCCACAGATCTTCTTTTATTATTTCAGCCACCTGAATGTAAACAGGTTACAGAACATTTCCATTCATGTGAAAGAAGTGTCATGCATGCACACAGACACATGCACACAGAGAAAAGAGAGAGGAGATAGAGGTCAATTGACAAATTCAAAAACAAGTGCTATCACTTAAATAAGCAATTATCAGCACAATGCCATTAGGCATCATAAAGAACCAAATCATTGTTTGCTAGCCGGCTTATCAGAGATACAATCCTTTTCATTCAACATAAGCAAATGATTAAGAATCTGTCAAACTGGATCTTTACAAAAACTCACCTCATCAGAAAACCCTTCTGTGAGATTTTTCTGTTGAGTTTCACTGAACCAGGAAAAAAAGCTGCTGTACAAGATAGGAGAGAGTACAAATTAGGATAAATAAGCAAATCCTTGTTATAAGCTAATAACTGACAATAGCATAGAGCAATAATCAAATAAACCCAAATGGATAATTATCCTCACATGTTGATGCAATGGAAACAAGATCATAGAAGAATAAATAAATAAATCCAAGCAAACCATTATCATAAGCACATGCTTTACAAATTAGTTCTTCAAATGACTGATACCAAGTACATCAGCTGGTCAATAATAATGCAATCATGCATGACCCTCTTTGGTATTTGTGGAATAAAAAGATTGATTGTTATTCAAGGATAAATAATGCACATAGCGCCAAATTTTATTTAAGAATTGCCTCTCGATAAAGAGTATCTCCGGAAAAATACAACGATAAGGAAAAATATTATTATAAATCAGGGTCCAAAGGAAATTCAATAATTTGTAATTCGTGGCTGATAATTAATTTCAAATACCTCTTATCTGGGGAAAAAATCCAGATAAGAAATAATTGTTTATTTTTTGGGTAAATTTTGAAATTATTACTCCCTCAACCAACCTACCTACAAATAATCTCTTGTTTCCTAACCACGACAAAAAAAAAGAAGCTAAGGAAAAAAAATTTCCCCTGTTCAGAACCAACAAGAGTAGTTTACGTGTATCCGCTGGTAAAAATTATCATTACTGTGCCTGAACTTTCCATACAATCCGGTTGTAGCCCCAGAAAACAACTATTAAGTTAAAAAACCACATAAGATGGTTTATGATAAAATATAGTTGGAATCATTGAGTAGTTGAGTATTAGTTAAAGTTGGCTTTGCATGAAGTACATAGTCAATTTGGTTAATATGAATGTTTCATTGGGTTGTTGTGAAATTTATTAACTTATGACAGGCCATTTACTAATCCAAGTTGTATTGTATGGTGGCTAGATTACTAGTCATAAGTTCATCTTAGTGTAGCACAAAAATAATGCAGCAACAATCTACCATGACTTGGCCCTTCTTTATTTCAAAAACCACAACAGCAACAACAAAACCGTAAGTCCCAACTATTTGAGGCTGATTATATGGATTGTTTGCCACTATTGAGATATGTAAAGAGCCATATATTTAGTTAAATTTAGGATAATTAAATCTTTATTTATAGTTTTTATTAAAAATATTTTTAGGTCTTTCTCTATCTCTCCTCATACCACTAACATTAATTATTTCATCTCTTTTGACTACTACATCCAAAGGTCTCTTGAGCACATATTCATACCATCTTAAATGATTTTTTTAATCTTATCCTCCATCAAAACGATACCTAATTGTTCATGAATAAAAATATTTATTTTCTTATCTTTCCTAGTAACTCCACATATCCATCTCAACATTCTCATCTCGACAATACAAACTTTTTGTATATGTTTTTTTTCTTAATTGCCCAGCACTCAGATCCATGAAGCATTGTTGATCTCACAACTATCTTATAAATTTTTTCTTTTAATCTAAAAAGTATTCGATGATCACACAAGACTCATAACACCCCTTGCCATTTTAGCCATTCTATTTTTACTCCATGAATAATATTTTCATCGATCTCTCCAATTTGTTTAATAATTGATCCAAGATACCTAAAGCTTTTACTTAAAGGAACTTCTTGTCCATCCAATTTAAATATATTCTCTTGTCTATTTCTAGACACTAAAATTGCATTATATATATTTAATTTTAGTCCTACTTAATCTAAAACCTTTAGTTTATAATGCTTGTATTCATGGCTCAAGTTTATAATTAATTCTACCTAGGCTCTCATCAGTTAAGACAATATCATTAGCAAATAACATACACCAAGGAGATCTATCGTGTAAGTGACTAGCAAGTTCATGCATTATCAATGTGAAAAGGTAGAGACTTAATGCAGATGTTTAGTGCAATCCTATGCTAATAGGAAACTCACTAGACACATCCCCATCCTCTATAGTTCTAACACTAGCAGCTATATTATCATACATATTGTTTACTTCAAAAACTATTGTTTTCAAATTTCATCTTTGATTTCAATTTCATTTCTAACCCTCAATTTATGTTGGTGGTGGTGGCAACGATAGCAATGGTTATAACCACATCAATAGCAAGAAATGGTGATGTCAATGGTGGCGGTTATGTTGGCAGTGACCACAGTTAACGGTATGGTGGAGGCCTACGAGTTCATGGTGGTGGCAGCGTCAACACTGGAGGTAGCAATATAGTGGCCATGGAGGTGGCTGCTGCCCCAATAGTGCTGTATTATGGTATAGATAGCAATGCAGTAGCACAATAGTGGTAGTGGCAATAGATAATCCTATAGTGATTGATCCGGTGGTGCAACAATGGTGGTTGCAATGCAATGGTGGTAGCCTTTCAATGATGATTAAGTTGGCAAGGATGGTAAATGGGTCATGGTAGCAATAATAATTATAGTGGTACAAGGGGTGATGACGATGGTGGAGGCACCGTCAATAACTATGTGATGGTAATGATGGTGGCAATAGCAACAATGATGGCAACATCAACATTATTAAGTATAAGCCAAGACTTTGAAAAAAAAAAAGTAGTTTTTCATTGCTGTGGTGCTAGAGATAGCAATCACAGTAGCACAATAGTGGCAGTGGCAATAGATGGCGCTATCGTGATTGCTATGATGGTAAAGTAGCGGTGGTTGCATTGCAATGGTGGTTGCCGGTGGTTGCACTGCAATGGTGGTAGTACTTCGATGATGATTAAGTTGGTGAGAATGGTGGTGGGTTTGTGGTGGCAGTAATAATAATACTGGTGGAAGTGGCAACAACAATGGTGTGGTAGCGATAGTAGATATGTTGGTGATGGCGACTGGCAGTGATCATGATAGTGACAATAACAACAGTGGTAATGACATCAACATAATAAAGTATAATCCAAGTTTTTCAAAAATTAAAAATATTTTGGAAAGCCTATACAACACTGAAAACTAAAAAAAATGTTTTCAAATGAAAGACTTTCCTATCTTCAGTTAGTAAACACGTTGTAGTTTTTGTTTTTCTTAAAAAAAATTTCTGGAAACTGGAAAATTATTTTATAAATGAACATGCTTGTAGTTTCTTTTCCTCTGTCAACTATAGTCCTAGTTTAGCAAAAGTTTGTATGGTTACTCTACACAAGGAGTAGCCATTTTATAGTATCCATCAGATTGCAAACAGTTAACTTTTTGACTGAGAAAACATTGGCCACCTTCTTCTCTTTCCTATGTTTTTTTATAACTATTTTCTCAGGTCCATTCTCATTTTCTCTTCCCAATTCCACGAATACCCTGTTGTGTTCTCAAAATATCATTTAATCATTGGTTTCTTTCCATTAGAAGGCAAACGAAATTTTCATCCGCTGAGCAATTGTTTCAGTTCAGTCATTGAATATCACACTAATCTGACTCAATCATATTTTAGAAGCAAATCACAACCATGGGATCTCCAGATCAGCACATCAAGGCCTTTGAAACATCAGAATCTTCTAGGCTAGCAGACTTGTTTACTATTTTGCTCTACACTCCAAGCTGAAGTGTACCAAATTTGATTAAAAAAAATCAATATATGCATATATATATCTAAAGATAAACAACTTTATAAAGCACTGCCTCATATATTCATATGAATCATGTCAAAATTAGGATTCCAAATTCCTAAATAAGTCCTCAATTACTTGAGGGACCTTCATCTCCTCGGCATAAAGGAGGTTGAACAAAAGATTAAAAATCACTAAAACAACTGAAATTCATTTGTCTCAACGATGTTGCAGGGAAATTCACATCAAAGTTTTATTTTTGAATAAAAAATAAAATTGCTTTCCAGTGAACTTGATTTGTTTGTTGCTTGATCTTGTAAGTTACCATGTTCAGGTATTAAATGTATAGTACATTAGTGATTGCTAACAATAAAAAGGTGTAAAAAGAATTCTGTATCTAACGCTTAGCATATAGGACGAGCAAGAAATGTTCACACTTTGAATAAGCAATAAATAGGATTCTACATGTGTTCCAGCTTTCGACTGCTACAATCAAATAATAAAAGATCATCAATTTACGTGTACTAAGAAATAATGCAAATCAAAGAAAATTAAATAGTAAAAAAAATATCTTTTTGTTCTTCTCTCATCATATTTGTAGTCTATATGCAAGCTGCATATCATTCTACAAGCACAAGTTTTGTGAAAATATATTGTCTATATGGTTTATCAATCTATGAAGTTCAGATGTGCTACAAGCAGCGATTTCAATAGACGCTCGGGTGCTCGGGCGAGACGAGGTGAGGCCTGAGCGCCTTGCTTCATGTCCAGGCGCCTTGCTTCAAAGAGGCGCCGCCTGGGCGCTCGCCCGAGCCCAAGCGCCGAGTGCATTGGGCGAGCACCCGGGTTAAACCAGGCGACCGGACCAGTGTTTTACGTCTGGTTCAGTCTTCGGTGCTTTAGCTGGTTCAATCGAACCAACTAAAGCACCGATATCAGCCTCCTAGCATCCCTCTCGCGAGTTCCCCAACCCTAACCCTGCTCATGATTCTGCCAATGACATTTCCTCTTTGCTGCCACTGCCTCTCTCTGATGTCGTTGCCTCTCTTCGCTGTCGCTGCTCTCCGCTGCTTGCTGTTTTTGTCGCTACTCGCCGCTCACGCTCCTGCTGCCGTTGCTGCTTCTCTCAATCAACAGCCTCAGTCTTACTCTTACACTACGCCCCCGCTACCGCTACTCGCCACTATCGTCGCTGCCGCTAGCGCTACTCGCCGCTACTGTTACTCTTACTCCCTCTTCTCACATCGACTCAATAGTATACTATTAACAGTATATTAACAGTATACTATTAACTATATACTAGTAACAATATTTTTTTATTTATTAGATTAATAATATATTATTTTGATTTTAATACTACTAATTTTTATTTATTTGAAATTATTATTATTGTTTTGAATTTTGAGATTTTTTGTTAATGTGATATTGTGATTCTGCAAGATTTTTTCATTTAATATCATATTTATATTTAAATAATTATATTTATTAATTATATTATATATTTTTATATTTTAACGTCTCACTTCGCGCGGGCGAGCACTTAACGCCTCGGGCGTTTTTGGACCTTGGCGCCTAAGACTTTTTAAATCACTGGCTACAAGTAGAAATTCAAATACAACAAAGAGGCACTAAAATAAAGTTCCGAAAAGAATTATAAATATATGCAAGAATGGAGCCTGAGAAAGAGTAAGGCATACAAACAATCACCCATGAATAATGTTCTCTAAGAGGTGCAGTTAATTGCATGCCAAGTATCTGAGTAAAGAAAACTTGGCAACCAAACCACAATAACAGATTACTTGATATATGATAATTACAAGATCATTACATGGCAAAGGATTAAGATACAAGGTATGGCAACACAAAAACTAACCTTTCTTCGGCTAAGGGTCTCTTACCCCCTTCCTTTTCATGGGCAACACCATTGGCAACATTCTTCATATAAAATGAGTAAAGAAATGTAAGATACATAAAATGGAAATAGTAAGCTAAAAAGGTAGTTCAAAATAATTCTGAAAAGTCCATACCATTCCCTCTTTCCACTTTATTGTTGTGCCAGTTATGTTAGTTGTTCCTTCATCATAAAAGGAATATGTCTTTGTCAAGCTTGCATCCTCAAAATATGGGTTTGGGGAGAAATTCTGGACGCATACAAAAACACACAATGCTGAGAATGATAATACAAGATGAACTCAATTGTTAGGCATAGAACATATAGCTCAGCAAAGAGAAAAGTTAACTCACAAAGGTAACGGAGTAGCCCGACTTCACATCTTTAGAGTCTTCCACATCTAAGGACACTAAGTACTTGAAGATCTGCAAGATGCTACAGAACTCGTCAAAAAAAATTGAAAAACTACCAACAGAAAAGTGGTAAATTCAGAAATATGTACAAAAACTTTTATATGAATTCTTCTGCCAAGTTTAACTATTAAGTTGCACAAACACCAGACCTTTTGGTCTTCCTCACTTAGAAGATCACCAAGAACTGGATGGCTCAGAAACTGTAGACACAAATAACTCAAGAAAGTTAATTCAAAAAGGCAACCTTTCAGTTTCCAACATATCTGAAAGTTAAGAAAACATGTAAGTTCATAACATACTGCAGTTAGCCAGAAATCTGGAATAGATTGAATAATCTCATTCCGCCTCTTGTAGATAGGTCTGCGTATCTCATTATATTTCTGTTCCACCTCCAAGACCTTGTCACTTGCCTCCTCATTCACCTATACAACATAAATATGCTAAGATATGAGAAAGAAAAGAAATCAAGAATGCACCAGAAGAACTGATAAACTATAAAAGATACAGACTCTTGGGGAAAGATCTCTGATGTTAAGGTATTGTACTGACTTGGCCTTAATATAAAGAAATTGAGAACTATTATACCACATACTGCTCCAAAAATGCTTGAAACAACAAGCATTTTTTTGCAATTTTATCCAGATATGATATAATGGTTTTCATATAGACTGCACTGGCAACAGCTTGACTGAACCAGAAAAAAAATACAAATATTTGACAGCAGCTAATATGCAAAAAGCAGGATATAAATTTTCACAATTTGAAGGTTCTAACAGGAGATATATAATTGTTGAGATCCTTCTTTCGTCTGTCATATTACATGAACAAAGATAGATTCTGACCTCCAATCTAAATTGCACTGCCATCTGAATAAACAAACAGCAAACTTAAATGTTTGAACATAAAATACTTAACACAACGATGTAATCTGAACTTGCATTAAAAAAATGAAAATTTAAACAAACTTCATGTTGTTGAGAGTCTTGAGACACGATGCGACAAAATGAGAAATAAAAAAAAATAAAACTTCCCAATAATGAACTACGATTTCCAAGATTTCCAACAAAATTACGCTGACACCAGAGAGTTAAGCGCAAAGCGATTCAATCATTGTACTAGAATGATGCCCACAACTAAGCAATCAAGGATACAACACCGAGTCGCAATCTGATGCTTCACGATGAAGAAAAATAAACGAAAAAAAGATATTACCGAGCCCATTACCTTCTCGATCTCATCTTGGATCTCCTGGAGCTTCTCAATGGAGAGCACGAGCTCGCCGTCGATGGGATCGGAGGCCTCCTCCTCCACCTTCGACTTCTTCCCCTTGTCCGCCACCATCTTCGCCGCTCACAAAATCCCCGACACCCAAAACCCTAACCCTAATTCCCAAAGCGACGAAGACGTAGCGACAGCGAGAGAGGCGGAGAGAGGGGGAGGGTTTTAGCCACCGCCGGTGATTAAACCTAAAGCGAAACCGGCCATGTGGCTTCTTTCTAAAGGCTGACATCTCGTCACCTCCCGTGGAATCACCGCCGTGCTATCTATGACATCTCGTCACCTCCCGTGGAGTCACCGCCGTGCTATCTATGCAGATGGCGGATGATCAAAAGTTAGAATTTTACGAGGTGACGTTACGGCAAGTGAAGTTTCGGAGATCACAGCGGGTGCGGATGTTAGACAGTTCACCCGATCCGTTTCCGAAGTTGGCAGGCCTAACGATCGGCCTTATCGTCCGTTCGATCAATGACTACCATTCCCGATGGACGGCAGAGATGGCTTTTGGTGAAACGTACTCGCACTCGGAATCTCCGAACTCACAGGGCCCCACTACATGAGATGAGGGATAAGAATGCGCTCGGACAAACTACCAAGATCCATACCCGAAACGCTTTGCCACCCCAAGTCGCTTCAGGTCTGTGGGGGCCTCTAGAAGATATCGGCGCGTAGACTCGATAGGTTTCAAATTCCCCACCCCCCCCCTTTTTTTTTTGCCCTTTCAATGAGTTAGCTGTTTGCTGTCTTGAAAATAGAGAATTACATATATTATAGTACAAATGTTATTAATATTAAATTACAGTGAGACAATAGAACATGCATATATAATTCTACCATAAGAGAAATGATAGATGGAAAATTCTGATGATGAGATTTCTACACTTAGTTTCCACTGATATTACCTTGTGACAATTCTGCTCCATAATTTCTTCCATATTTCTGATACTCCATGCAGTCACTGTCAATAGAGAAACATTGGGTTTCTGAAAAATGGAAAGCAATCTTATTGATGACATCAAAAAAGAAAATACAGCTATCCAATAAGTAGGAAGCAGTTTGGTGTATTCTCCAGTTGCCATCTACAGACGAACCCTAGAGATCCACAAATCACAAGCATTGCCAGAAGCCGAAAGCCAGTGGGTTCCTCTAAACATTGCAAGTAAACTTGTCACCTATCTTAACTAGAGATATGACCAAAAGGAGACGCTAGCAACTGTCAATGGTAACTTTGATGTTACAACATATATATATATATATAGAAAATAAGGAAAAGATAAGGATGATGAAGGAAATTCTATGAATAGGAATTTCCACTATAGGCCTATAAGCAAAAAAACATGGTTTCAACTCCAGTCAAGGAGTTCTTCCTTGATCTTTAAGTCGGTTGTCGAAAGCAGGGAGCTGACTTCATGGTAGATTGCCCCAGAATAAGCTATTTCGAGGAACAGAGGTATGCGGAAATGCTGCTGACTTCCACAATGTCATTCTTTTTCTTTCTTGCTTGTGCTTCCGCCAACCCAGTACTGTTTTACAGCAACCAATATCTTCTCGGGAATGAGGGGGCCATCTTCGTGATCCACCAGCTTAGTGTCCCATCTCATGCCACTAACGGTCTTCTTTACCCTCAACAGGACATCAACGTCATCACGGAAAATGACTGCACCCTCTGGACGCAAAATTCGGTCCATCTCTAGAAGAATGTCTTCCATTTTGCATCTGTAATTGCGCATAAACATATAAGACATACCAGTAGATTGATGCACAGCATGCAACTGTGATATATAAACTTAGTTTTGGCTCATTGATAGACCCAGCTGTGTATGTTTGTGCAAATCATCAAGTGATTACATGGGGAATAAAAACCTTACTAAGCCTACTTGTTCTTTGTAAATTATCATATGATTACATAGTAAAAAGAAACCTTACTAAGCTTACTTGTTCTGATACAAGCTGAAAACACCATTGGCATGTATGAGATCATACGTCCTTGGGTAAGTCGAAAAAGCTTCACACCTACATCAAGTAGAAAAAGTTCAATATTGAAGACAGAACACTTCATGATAGGGGTCAAGGAATAAATTGCTAAATAAAGAAGAAAGAACTTAGGAAAGATAATTAAATTATGCTCAAGATAATTAAATAATTGGAGATGAAAGGGCATGCTTTGAATAGGCACATTTAATATAAGCACCATACATTCCCAAAGATACATGTTAAACAGTTAAAGGACTTCTAGATCTCCAGTCCACCAAGGAAACGTGCAGTTGCCTTGAATTATATTTATCTAAGCATAAAGTTGATTTCTGCTGGTGAAAAGAAACATCGATCATGACTTGGATGATAAGAGTAATGTTGTAACAGCCAACAAGAAGAAGGTACAATATTCGACCTAAGTTCAGCTAACAATTCAAAATATTAGGATGACTTTAGGTAAACATGTGATAAATCAATGAAACAAGCAAGCATGAGAAACAAAACCAATATTGCAAAATTAGCTACTTGACTGTAAGTCATCAATAAGGATATAAAGTTTTTGGATGGTTGTGGAGTCATAAATGGTATATGCATAAATTTCTCAGTTCAAGTTGACAGCAATAATAAATTTCTCAGTCTTGTTTCTTTAAGCATTCAAATCCCCAATAAGAAAGCATTAAGCAAATACATACCAGTCATGGTATATGCCGATTAACCCACGTTCATATATAACACCTAATGTGGATATATCAGCAATTGTAGGAACAACATTCATCACCCATAATTTTGGAGACTCAATTGCTGCTGCAAAGCTACCCAATCCTGCATTCATATCCATTATGTTGCGGTACCTTCCAGTGTCAAGTAACTTGTTGATTTTCTTATAAGCTTTAACATGCTTTTGCCACTGTTTGATGTCTTCTTGATAAGAATTGACTGAGATGTCTGGTACAGAACCACTGGCTATTCTAGGTGGAATAGCATTTAACCTCTCAGGGAAAGGCTTCAATTCACCTCCAGCAGACTCTTCCGGACTATTAACCTCAGGATATTGATTTATGCAAGGTTCCATCTTCTTGTACCTAAGATTATCAAAATGTGGTGAGACTACAGGAGGAATAAACACATATATAGACAAATAAAGTCAACTTGAAGAAACATCATAATATCTTGAAAATTTACAATCCCATTTCACTGGAGCTGCAAACATAAATGCATTTACTCTTTAAGACCAATCCCCTTAGACTAAAAGAGAAGCTATACAAAACTAATTAAAAACAAAACTTTGGTTTGCGGACTGGTATATTGGATGGTTGAGAAACAATCGATACAAAAAAGTTAGCGTAACTTGGATAGAAATATTACGACCAAAGTTACTAGAATAAAAAGAATAAAAAAAAAATCATCCAATAACAATTAGTGGCCACCATGATAAAGGATAAAATGTGGCATACCGTCTACAATTATATGAATATGCTCATAGGAGACTAACAAATGCTGGAGTTTGATGATCTCTTAGAATTACTAGTACAAGAACGGATAAAGAGAGACCTAAAAAGACTAATACTAAAAAATAACAAAAGGAGACTTAAATTTTCTTGATTTAATTATTTATTGCATTACCTATAGATAAAAGATGGGAAAAAAATCCATGTAATACCCCAGATAGTTGGAACATTATGGCTTATTTTCGTTGTTGCAACCCTTGAGAGCAGTCTTTATATCAAGAAAAGTAATACACAGAGTGAGATGTCTTTTATGGCTTCATTTATGGGGATCTAAAGTTTAAACCATTACTCTTTACACAAAATAAATGAACTAAAAGCCCATTTGGCATATGGTTCACATTTGACAACATGAACAG
Source organism: Musa acuminata AAA Group (assembly GCF_036884655.1). Classification (NCBI taxonomy): domain Eukaryota; kingdom Viridiplantae; phylum Streptophyta; class Magnoliopsida; order Zingiberales; family Musaceae; genus Musa; species Musa acuminata. The sequence continues at coordinate 28,744,518 of NC_088358.1, read as the reverse complement.
AAATTAAGAAGATTCATTTTCATATCCATGTCTAGCTGAAGTTAGACTGTTCACATTACTAACAAGAGGAGCAAAAGGGGAAAAAAAAAAAAAAGAGGATAAAATGTACAAACAATTCAAGTGTTCGTATATAAAATATTGCTATTATAGTAATTTTACTTGTAGCTCCTAACCAGCTTACTGAGGAGATCAAAATACAAGTTTCAGAGGAAATCACCACTTCTATAAAATCCCTTCATAACTGCAGCCAACGCAAAACTTCAAGATCTGCATTTATCGTACAATTGCAATAGTGAGAGAAGAAACAAAACTTACCAGACATCATCTGGATTTGCTGATTCACATATATTTATGCGGGTTTCATCTTGCCTTCTTGGGCACAATTCGGCATTTATTCTCTTCCTCCAAATGGCAATTTCAGCCTTCTCAGAAACCTTTTCCCAGCAAAGAAGTTCAGCAATTTCCTCAATCTTCCTTTGTTCCTCCTTCAAATCCTCCTTGGTACGCTGCCATGCCTGATAGTTATTCTTCCAGTTGATTGGAGGGCCTGAAAGTACCCAATAACCGCCTGGCCTGAGCACTCGATCCACCTCCATCATGTAAATTCCATCTGAAGAAAGAAAATACAGAAAGAAAAACATGTGAGAAACATGACAGAATCAAACAGACAATGGAGCTTCCGCGAAGAACAAACAAATGAACTAGATAAATAGAAAGAAGGAAGACTACTACATATTAGCTCTCACCATTTGCACCCCATGGAATCAAGCATCTTGAACAATGAGCCATATCAAAGGATCTAGATGAGTATGGAAGCTTTATTGATCCAAGAACGCCAATAACAGCAGGAACTCCACGTTCTAGTGCAAACTGCACCTGTGCCTCATGAGAGTCTCTTGGTGCAAATGACATGGCTAATACATTCTTTTTCAACAAATATGCACCCCAACTTGCCACCTATTATTAATGAATAACAAAGTCACCATTATAGCAATGGCTAAAATTTCAAAATTACATATCTTAAGGAACAAATTTTTTTATCAAGACAAAATGACAAAGATAAGCCGAGAGCAGAAATTGTAAAGATAGATGATGCATACCCCACAACCAGTGTCTAGTGCAGTTCGGACAGTCCCATTATCAATTGGAATAACAGAGGCAAGTTGGTCAATATATTTATCTGCGCCCTGAGGGAACTGCGTCCCTCCACCAGGAAATCTGAATACATTGCCCTCATATTGAACCCAGTTCTGAACAGCCTTCTCAACTGTCAAGCTCTTGTAAGGGACATTGGCATAGGGAACATAATCACGGCTCTTAGGCCATGGAAAAGGTGCCACATACCCCTTAGGTGCTGGTATAAGACAATACAATTTCTCCTCATCGGGTGGGCAATGCCTCTCTCTGTAAATCATGTTCTCTCGAGGAAAGGTCATTGCCCGCCCTTGGTCCTGGCAAGGAGTGTAATCAGTATATGTGTCACCACATGGCTTGAATGTTTTGGCTTCTGAATCGCCAATATCCTTCAGGCTGCCTGATCCACCATGGTGGGTCTCAAAATTTAGATTGGGTGAGTTTGTGCACTCTGTCTGCTTAGTAACCTGTAGTGCAATACTGTCACCCTTGCCAAAGCCACTCTTCTGCCATGCACCCAAAATATAGAAGAAGCAGCAGAGACCAACCACAATAATTATGGATAATGAGCTTCTAGTCCTTCCCTCGCCTGAATTCGACTTTATGGCCATGGTGTTTCCCCGAGAGATGTCCTAAGAATTAATCAAATCCCAGCAGAAAAATCAACTCCAATTAAGTTCTTTACCAGAAATATAGACAGATCCAGATCACAGCAAAAAATATGTATTAATTCCCAGAAAAAAAAAACAAGTAAAAAAATGTGTTGTTTGTTTGAGCTAAGAAAATCAAATTATTATCAAGGAAGAGCTAACATCATACTAATGGCACTTGAACTCTCTAGATTAACCTATAACTAGCAACTAGTATCTGAAATCCTGCATCTCAAAATGCGTCTTTTCTCTACTAATAGTGACTCATTTCGCTAAATATTATCCTTTTTACTGAAAGAGCAAAGGCACATACATATCCCGAACGGGAACCATCAGCTCAAAAAGCATAAACAAGATTCTACATCTTAAAAGAGAATCCATATTTAAGATGGCTCATTTAAGGCAAAATCTCAAAACTTAGCAACTTCCAAGCAATCCAAGCGCTAAGGTAGTGTTGCTCTTAAAGTGATTCTGGAATTCCAGATCACTACAAACCCGCTAGTTACCACCTTTCTCCCCAACTAAGCCACACCAAATCTCTCTCCTGAACTGCTCAAATCGATGGATAAAAGGAAAACAGAACAACTCAGGAAAAAGCAACACAAACTGGAGGAGGCTGAGATGAACATGCAGGTGGAGATTGCACCGTCGTCTTACCGGTTCAAAGGGCAACAAAAGAAGAGGATCTGGGATCGGCCGCGAGAGAGGGAGCGAGGGAGAGCCCTAAAAAGCCTCCTTATCCGCCACCATTTCCTCGACCGAAACGGACTGCGGGATTCGAACGATTCCGCTTCTTGGAGTCGAGTTTCGACCACTGAGGACGATTAAATGCCCCATCCATGCCCATGTCGCCGACATGCGTCGTCGTCCTCGGTCAGCCTTTGGATGCGCCCTTTCCCCGCTGTCTCCCACTGCATCACCTCTACGTCCGCAGAGAAACTTTATGCGAATGATCGATCACCGTGATCAACCAGATAACGACCACGAGATTAAAAATGGACGGCGGATCGTCGTCCGTGTAGTTTTATTTATGCGATCGTACGTGGGGACGGTGTGCACAATAAGATCTTTGCGCGTGCTTTATTTGGTAACAAAGCATGGTAGTCCGGTCACGGAGTGGGGTTGCAGCGCCTGTGTCGGATCAGCTGTTTCGGTTCAGAGACGGTAGGAGTTTCGATCGGGTAATCCGGCAATAGAACATCGAAACGTCTTGCTCTATGCTGTTTAGTGTCCGATGTGAAACAGTTCATCCAGGGAAAAGTGTATCCGAGGGGATTCCCTGCCTATCTGGAGTGATCGGATACAGGTTTCTGAGCAAAGAATAGGATGAAAATCCAACCATTACCTGCCACGTAGGAAGTCTGAGGCCTCCCAACCGTACGATTCACCGTGGGAAACGCGCCCACGCAGGATGTTGGTCGTTGGGGGATTAGCTGATCCCTTCCGGCACGAGTGAACCGGACGGAACCGATCGTTCCGCGACGCGTGGTGCTTCACTACCCGTGGGCAACGGATTGCGCAGGGGATGGAGGTCGAGTTACCGCCGGTGAAGGCAACGAACTGGTGGGAGTGCACCCACTATGGTGGACTCCCCACCGCCACCACCACCGCCACTACGACCATCGACGTATTCAATGAGTTGTCACAGTGAGCACTAAATGCGTGTGGATCTGATGTCGGTTCATCCCCACTACTATTTCTCTCCAGTAACAGTAACATGAATCAAAACCAAGGTCAAATCCTACGTCCAAGACACTGGAGAGGCAAATGCAGAACCTCTGTACAACACAATCTCATACGTCAAGACCAGAAGAGGAGACAAGACAAGCAGCGGAAGAGGATGAAGAGGAAAAGGTGGGCAGTGACAAAGTGTGTTCTTGCTTCACCAGTGAAGCTTCTTTGGATTCAGCTCTTTGTTGTGGATGGGATCCGGTCCTCTTCGCACTCTTCTTTTGCTCATCTGAGCGCCGACGAGCCGCTTCTTGGTGCCCCGGTCCGCGACGTGATGGCCTCTGGCCACCTGCGGCTTCTTGGCTGCTGTCCAACGCGGTGTGCCGAGTCCATAGACCAGCTCCGCTTCACTGGCCAGAAGGCCGATGTAAAGGAGGAGGAGGACGACGAAGAGCTTGCAGGTATAAGATGACATTGCTCGCGGAGGATCAGCAATGGCAACAACGAAGTGACTCCGTTGCTTTCCTGTTCTTATCTTCTCTCTCTCACTCTCTCTCCATGGCTTATCACTGTTTGGATTTGGTTATAAAGGGAAAAAGCTCGGCCTCTCAGGGGTCCCAGAACACAGGGGAAAGAAATCCACAGATCCACCTTGATCATACTGCAGCAGTCCAATAAGGCTGGTTTAGAAGCTTCTGATATGACTGATGGAGAGGTGGAATGTTGGCCTTGGGAAGCTGCCTTGCTTTATTCCATTCTGCAATCTTCTTCCACTTTAACAGCTTCCCTTAACAATTAAAGAAAGCTCACTGCACTCTGTTTGAGATCACATCTCTCTATGTGAATTCTCTCCTTTCTAAATCTACATGCCAAGCAGCACAATTGCATGCAGTGGGCGGGATCTGAAGCACCACTCATGAACTTATAGAAAGGGAAATGAGTGGGAATTCATGGAGATTTTGGACTGGTCATGGTCCAAGCTACTAAGCAAGCCAAAGCTTGCCATGGATCTACTTTGTACTAAAGCAAAAGAGCAGCAACAGTGTCTTCGGCTTTATAAAGTGGTTTTCCTACTGCCTTAAGCCATATTTTCTATCACAAATCACATATCAACTGCATTTAGCAGGAGATTTGTCGTTGTTGAATTCAAAAAGGTGTCATGATAAGTTTTTGAGTGTTTTTATTTTTCTGAGGAATTGTTCTTGGAAATGATCTTCCATCAGCAAAAGATTTATAGCTCAGCAAGCAAATAGAAACACACCCATTTTCTTTTCACAGTCACCCTTTTGCACTGTTGGGATGTTCATCACAGGTGATCATTATAGGCATGCATGTGTTGATTATGCAGGGATCTGCTTTCTCAGACAATATGGTAGCAAGACAGATGGAGGGTTTCAAGCAAGAGGAGCCCACAGGGTTGTGGTTGCTGATAAAAAAAAAAGAGCAAAGGAAAGAGAAGAAAAAAAAGGGTGAATTGCCATGGTTTTTGAAGCTGAAAGTACTTATTAGTTGTACTACTCAAGAGCTAATTTAGAGAGTGATGTGACTCTTGATGCTTAGGACAAGGCTTGCATATGCTTGAAGACTAGTTTAGTGACATGGTGGCACACACCAGCTGCTCTTGATAAAATGTATGGCAACCAAAGTTAACATCTATAAATATCATGATGGAGATAAAAGAACCAGCGAGAAGAGTAATCAGAAAAGGGTGAACCCAAAGTTTATCAGTTTGAGTGGAAGACTTGATAATCATTCTTCCACCATCATGATGTATACTGCGTTTTTGTAGTAAACAAGCTATTTTATCTCTTGAACTAAGATTTCTATCTAATTTGGAAAATTTTACAGCTCGTGAACACAGTGGATCAATCTAATCAGGGAAGAATATAGAGAAGATTTTAATCAGCTTGCATAGCAGAAACAGTCAAATGAATCTGACACAATGAGAGCATTCAAATCAAAAACATACCAGTGTTTTTTTAACTCCATTGGGCTTTTTATCTTCTCCATCTTTGCAAGATTACACCTCGCATAAACTGGATTACAAATGTTAGGCATTAACTGCACAAGAATCTTTCACCCAAGGATCTCTCAATATGAAAATAATCCTTCTTTGTAGGCTAACGCAGATGACCACAGCAAAGATTATGAACAAAGAACTGACGGCAAACATTTTGATGAATTCTTTGCGAGTAATATTGGCACTCTTACGAAATCATCACTACAAGGAACTTTTAGGTCACATGGCACACATCTAGATGAATTCTTTGCAAGTAATACTGGAACTCTTTCCACCAAATCATCACTACAAGGAGCTTTTAGGTCACATCCAGCATGACAAGAGATACAAAATACAAACATTGTGGACCATGCAGGGCAACAGAACCTACCCCATCTCTGTCACCAATGTAGAGGTGGTCTGATAACCTGCAGTCACTTCTTTTCAGCACATGAAACAAAATCCAAACTCTATGGAAAGTAGAACAAAGATGTCCAGCAGTTCCCTTTGACCCCAACTAGCTCAGATGCTTCACCGCATAGTTGATGTTTAGAACATCAAAAGGAGGGAAACTACTCCTGTGGTTCTTGCTGTGGAGTAGTAGGTGATTCAGGTGCGATTGTGAAATGCAGGCCCCTACCCTGTCCAGTTTGCAATATGAATGCCACTTCAGTTGCCGCTAACGCTGCTGCTTCCTGGTCCAAAACAAGAAATGGGTCAGACAAAACACAAGGATATACAATATAGGTAGTAAATGATAAAAAATCCCACATAGTTATTGGACATACATTTTCTGAAGCATGTAAAGAAACTAGTACACCTTAGAGTAACAAAATAAAACCTTAATTTGCATTGGTATGATAATCATTCTTTTGTGCTTTTGTTAGACTCTGTAGCTATTAATCATTAGAACTCAAATTGTCATTCTAGTGCTAAGCCTAACATTGCCATGGTTCAATGTGCTAAAACAGAAAACAGCAAGTATGAGGTATAGAAGTAATCAGCACAAGTTGATCTGGCAAACATGTCATGGAATGTCAGCAACCAGCACCATGTTTGGACAGGCAGACCAAACCTGGATGGTTCAGAGTGCATAGTAAAGTCAACACTTAATTCAGAAACCTTAATATTTTGACAGCTTCAGTTGTGTCTGGAATCAAGTATTGCACCCGTTAAAAACCAAGTGAAACAAACCTAATAATAAGATGTAATAGGAACAAAAAAGAATCGAGATATGTACCCAAGATAGAACCAAAACATTATCGATCAACAAATACCTTTATCTTATTCAGCCACTTAAGTCATTCAGAACAAAAAGAGAAAAGAATATAATAAATAAACAATAAAATAGAAACAGCATATTAAGCAAACAAGAAGAAAATTTTGTTAAAACAAAATTATTGAAAACCAAAATTGATCAAGGTTGCATATTCTAGCAGTCTACATAAAGAAAGTGGAACAACCAAATATAGAAAGATAAAAATAATTATGCTTACATAATCTCTCAACATCTTCTGTGAAAGATTGTAATGAAAATAATTTGATATCCAATAAGTTAATCAGAAAGAATGAATAAAACAGGAAGCAAAAGATACTATAATCAGATCAATGTCAATTTATCATAATCACCTATAAGTTTGAAGCTCTGAAACAATAGTTCAATTATACAAATAATGTTGAACTAGGTAAACGAAATTCAGCTAATCCAAAACTTAAATTTAAGGCTTTTGATATGCAAAAAACTAATTTGCAACAAGAATAAGCAACCCATCGAAACAATAAACTGCATACATGAGAAGTAATTCATTGTATTTGCAACTTGTGAGGACTATGCAGCACTGAAGTGTTTTTATCATGGATAGCTACCATTAAACATAAGGGCATATCTGTTTCAACAAAGTCAATGCTAAAGATATCATTTTAGCGGTATTGGATGATAGACATTGAACACAATAAGTTACTTAATTCTTTTTTGAACCTATTTTAAGCTGTCTCCAAACCTGCAACTACTACTCACCTACAAGCAACAGAAGTGTCAAACTCAAAATTGCATCAATGAATTACTGTGCTACTACAATGTCTGGATCATTCAAGACAATAAACAAATTCCATAAGAACAATCAATGATCTCACAGGATCTTCCAGTGTATGCACGACAAAAGACGATGCAATAATGAGCAAAGGTTAGTTACTTTGGATAACAAAAACAAAAGCAAAAGCAAAATGCATAAATCTTGCCATTTTACCTGTCTTTGCCTTCGCCGCTGTAAAATACTTATAGCCCATGCCATAATGTAACATGGCAATAAAAATCCAGCAGCCCGTAGCAAAAACAGCTGTAATCATCCAGCAGAAATCAAATATGACTTCAACTGATTAAACCATGGCAAACAAAGAACAACAACATATGGGCATGAACTTCAAGGAAAAAACAAACCATCCCACACTTACAGAAAATATAGTTGAAGCATCATCTTCGTCATCACCATTCGTTATGGCCAATGCATGCCTCAGCAGAAGAAGAGCCATTAACTAAAATAAGCAGGAAAACCTAATCAATATAGATGTCTCAAAACAAAATTAGTAAACTCTGTCATAAGAATTAGTCAGACAATACTGCAATATACAGTTTCCTTGTCAAGTGAAACCACTTTGTGATACTTATGTCCATCTTCCCAGAGTTATGTAATATAATAAAAATACCAAATACAAAACATGATTATAATTACAGATCAAATACTCAAATATAGCATGCATAAGCCACTTTCTCCCTCCTCACTAAAGCTAAGGGGAAACAAGGAACAACAACTGACCAGAATTGCTGGTATACTCTCGGAAAAGAACATAAGGACTACGAGCCTTTATTTCTCACTTGAGATTCCCCAATTCTTATTTCATAAGACCAGCCACATAGTCTTGACTAAGCATTAGTGTTTCATACTCTATAGTCTATGCTATGAAATTGGTTGATTCCGACTACGGTATAAGAACTTACTATAAGAGCTGCGGAGCGGAAAAATGCAGCACCACTAGCATTTGTTGCAGCATATTCATCATACTCAGCTTCAAGCAAATGGCGCTGAGCTGCTGCCATAGCGAGAAGCCTCGGGTCATGTAGATCCAAAGGTGTGCCTGTGATGGTCCAGCCTCCACTGAGTATGAAGCAAAAGGATAATCAGATGAATCCAAATAACAGCATACACAATAGATGAAAAATATGAGACACGCTGGTGGTGGCACGTCAATTGAGAAAACTAAAAACAAACAAACAAGACATAACTAAGAACTTACCTTATGTCAATGGTAGTCTCTTCTGGATTAACCCGTGGTGGCACAGTGTATCCAGGCTTATATGACTGCATGTAGTGGAGGAATTTCCAGATTAAGATCTAGTAGCAAATATTATGAATCCTAACTTTCCCAGTATATATAAACTTGCTCAGAAAACCAAATGCAAAGTAATCCTTAAAGCAGGCTACAGAAATCAGATACATGTAAGATGCTAGCGTTCACAAAATTAAAGACACACAACACAACTCCTTTCTTTTCGATGGTAAAGAGAGCAGAGCACATGGAACCATGTATAGAGGACCACAAAATGATAAGTAAAAGAAAAGACAGCAAACTTTCAACCCACCTCATGGCAGATCTCACAAATTATATCTCCTTTCTCATTACACCAGCGTTGCACACATGTCCTATGTGCATACTGCAGATGACCGAAAGATGCAAGATTAACTCCACTAGCACACGAATCATATATAACAAAAAGGCCAGAATAAAAAAGCAGTCGGAGGATTTAAAAGGCGAGCTGCTTGAGGGAAGAAAGCTAAAATGTTGACCTTCAGACTACCGCTACAAGCACATGGTGTCTCAAGATTTTTGATCTGATCCTCTTCCTGGCATATGCGACATTCTACTGTCTGAATGAGCGGCTCCCCTTCATCAGCCACCTTGTGATCCTCCTTGTCCCTATCAAAGCCAGAAATCACCTGCGAAAAAGATGGAGCAGACGGATTCGACTCTGGATGCCCATTTTCTCTTGTCGCGTCAACAGTCTCGGGCTTTATGAGACGATCCAGCTGAACTACTACATGGTCTCCCATTGCGAATTCTTAACCACCGGGATAATGCAACAAGCCACGCTCAAAAGACTCCTTTTCTATAATTATGCAACACGATCGACAATCTGTTAATGTATATATAGCCGGATTGACCTTCCTGCACGAACATTTCAACACACGCACCGCGCTATAAGAAAAAGAAGGAATCAGCACCAAGGAAATAAGGAAATCTTCAAAATTAAGAACCTCGATTGTCTTCCAGCGAGACCTACAAAGTGCGGAGCCCTAAATTTCAACGAAGTCCGCGGAATCACAAAGAAAAAGCTACGTCACAACGACGGATCTCTCCCAAAGAAACCCTAAATGTTCCGGCATTTCAAGGAACAAACCTCGAATCTAATCAACAACTACAACAATAATCCAGGGCAAAAGAGAGAACAAACAACCTAAAGGCTCAGAAAGATAACCTATTCGGCGATGGACACCAGAAAGATCGCGTTTTGGAGCCCAAGGAAGATCCACTCGCTCCAAAGAGGCCTCGTGAACAGCCAATTTCTACAAAAAAAGAGACCAAATTGAAGGGTTTCTTCCAGGCAATCCAACAAAGGAGAAGGATCGACGAGAAAATAAACGATCGGAGGAAAACATTCGAGAGCGGAAGGAAGGAGAGGAGAGAGAGAGAGAGAGAGAGAGAAATGGCCCAAACCTGGAGACCTCGCCACGGGTTGCGACGACGAGGACGTCCATTGATATATGCTGCGGGTGGAGAACGCCGTGATGACGTGGACTTTAATGCCCCAGGGAGGAGCGGTCATCTCGTGCGTCCGTTACTTGACGGTCGTAAGTTTTCGATAGAAATCGCCTGTATAGACTACAACAGGAAACACATACATGTAGCCCTCAAGTAAACCCATTCATCCATGTCATCTGAATCTGTGGCAAAAAGACTGTGTTCTACATCTGAAGCCAAACAGGCGATCCACATCATGTTGGGGGCATTGCTCGCCGAACCACAATCAAAACCACCCCAACCGGAAACGGATCAAACCACTAAATAAAAAATTGGAGAAATAATATTAATTAATCGTCTAATTGCTTTAAAAGATTGCTCATCTCGGGTTAATAATCGTCATTTTCTGCTGTTAATGTACGAAATTAACATACATATAATACCAATACCGACACTTTATCATGAAAAATCACTTGGATTAATCACACCAAAAAGTGGAATTCAACGAAAATTGTGTGGTCAAACAATGAGATGGATCAGTAGCCGTCCACGTTATTGATCTGATTCATGTGGCCATGCAGCCTATACCATAGCGTGTGTTGGGGAAGACGAGGAAGAGCCCACTGCACACCACCCCCACCATCAGCGGAAAGCTCTCCATCACCTCATCCATCTCCTTGGCATGCCCCGGGAAGAGGCAGTTGGTGACGCGGTGATCGGACAGCGCGATGGCCGCGAACACCATGGCCGCCATGAGCGCATGGACCAAGTCCACGAACCCCATCCGGAACCGCTCGTCCTGGGGCACGTCCACCCCCAGGCCGGACTTGAAGACCGCGAGGCCCCGCGGGGTGACGAACCCGTAGTAGACCTTCCCGTCCGGGCCGCGGAAGCTGTCGGTGAAGTGGAAGAAGAAGCAGGAGAGGGCGCAGAGGCCGAGCAGGGTCTCGATCATCAGCGTGCTCACCGGGGAGCACGAGCCGTCGCCGGAAGCGGAGGGGAGCAGCAGCTCGAAGGTGAGGAGGGTGCCGGTGGGGAGGAAGTTGACGAGCATGGAGGTCTTGGAGAGGGTTTTCTGCATGCCTCTTGCCACTGCCCTCTTCCTACGACCGCCGCCTGCCGACGTCGGCGACGTTGGCCGTGGGGAGCACGGGCAGGAGTGCGGGCCTTCGAAGTGTTCGACGGTTGGCTCCATTGCTGTTCTCAAGATGGAAGGGTTCGAAGAGTTCGGCCATTTATATATATAGTGGCTTTGGGTTTAAAATCTCAACGGCTACTTGTAACTGTTCCCTCCCCAAGATTGGATCGGATGTGAAAGCCCAAATATAGGATGGATATAAACGAGGAAAGCCCACTGACCAAAACATCCAACAACACGTACTTCTTTGTCCGCATCATGATGAGGAAATTGTCCGTGGCCCAAGTGGATTCCCCAGTGCGGCAGGCAGCGGTGGACATGCCATAGCTGACCGGAGCAAGCAACATGGTTCTGTGAGGAATATTATCATACAGCTGCCCTGCATTCACTGCGGCCGGATGTGCAACGGGCCTGCTTACTTATCGTATACCCACCGATGTACTCCTTCAGTAATTGGTGTCCTTGTCTTTACTGTTAACGAGGACTCTTTCAAGGAAACAAACACTCTTAATATATTGACTTTATCCCCTTCAATCATCTCAACATTGTTCCCAAGTCTTCATGCCATCATATTCTTTGCAGGAATTCAGCATCTTCCACAGAACTCAGGAATTCAGCATCTTCTCCGGCGGACGCCGGAGAAGATCTATAAGTGGGTGCCACTGTCACAGGATGCGGAGTTGGGTTCTCTTACCTTTCCCATGGTCCTCGTCCAGATTCCCATGTTCAATGAGAGAGAGGTAAGCTATCATGAACTCAACCAATCACAAGTACCTCCCTCTCTCTCTGTTGGCTGCAATGTGGAAACCATTTCTCTCTCTCTAGCTCTGTTGGCTGCAAAGTAGAAAACATTTGGCACTCTCTCTATCTCTCTCTTCTCTCTCTGTGTGGCTCACAAAGCCATGATGTTGGATATCTAGAGCATTGACACCATTAATGCGATAAATGCTGCACAGCTGCTGTCTCTATTGGAGAAGCTCATAGCTCTGTGAGCTACTGTGCAAGGTGTGAATTGCTCACAGAGCTTTCAGGGTGATGCAGTTCATCACCACCTCATTGTCTCTCTCCTCTCCGGACCAAATCATTTTCATGTGAGATGGGCAATCAAGCATCGACTTTTCTGTTCCAAAGAACCAAATTTTAGTGCGTTAAGTTTAATTTACGTAATGATATGAATATACGATGAATATTAATTTGTTTATGATTGTATAGAATATCATGTTTATGAATTTATGAGATGATTATTGTCTTGACGAGTGGTTTTAGATTTTATAATTAATCGAACGAAAATAATACGTACCTACGGATGGGGAGACGAATACATTATCCGTCGAAGATAGTCCACATGAGCATTGATGTTGATTTTGACTTATTTGGGTGTGTTGGCATTGTCTTCTTCACAGGAAGCAAACTTGAACACTGCAATCCATTTGCCCCACCCACCACTCATTGAGCTAACGCAATGAATGATTCGATTCCAGCTAATAAGAAAGCCATTCATGACTCGTATGACCTACAAAGTTAAGAGTCACACGTCCTTTAAGCCCAATTCAGATCAAATATCCATCGCGTTCTTTGGTCTTTACCTATTTTTCACAGCAGACAAGCAATCTTACTTATTATCTGATTTGCTTTGAGATATGTGCGTTACCGATAAAAAAAAACTGACCAAATAAACACTAAATTAACCGATTATATTAAAATAATAATAATAATAATAATAATAATATCATATTTGTGATTGAGAGCGAAAGAGTTCTCAAATATAATGAATTATTTATAACAAGTTGATGAGTTCTTAAATATAATGAATTATTTACAACAAGTTGATGACAATAAGATAACATCTTTGGGTCAGATAATAAATCTTTGAGTCATTAATTAAGCAAACGATGGAATGATGATGTGTGGAGTTTTAAAAGGAAGATGAAATGGATCCTTGAACTGTCGTTTAACACCCATCCCATATTATATATATAATTCTTCATGACTAAAACATTTATCATGGGAAAATATTATAAAATGATTACGATCCGAAAATTGATTCCCCGACTGAATATAGATTACCTAACAAGATATTCAAAGATTAAAAACAGTATAAAAATATTGGTGCTCATAATACCACTTCCTTATCTATAGTGTAGACTTTTATCCTAATTTAGATTGTTTTAAAAAATAAATAATTTTCGAGTTATGCTATAGATGCGAAAAGTCAACTATCTTAACGTTCTACAAGTCTCAAGTGGCAAAAGATCGGATGAAACTTCTAAGTAGTAGGGCATTCTTACTTTACGTTTCGATCATCATCCGCTAACTTGTCGCTCTCTCGAATGGTTACAAATATTTTTTTGAATCAATCAGCTTAGTACTTTGAAAATCCTCGGATGACACAAGATCGAGTGGTAAGATCGTGTCGCTTCATGCTTTACTCATTTTATCATTAGTGTAGTAAAAAATAATATATTTTAATAGTTTATGACTTGGTTTTGGTATGATGTGGTGTGCGATATGTTTTGGCTATTTTTTTGTATGTTGCGATGATAATATTACGAAAAGAAATATTTTTCATATTTATCTAATATCGAAAGATTAAAAAAGTTAATAACTTACGACTCATGTCTCGATGAACAACGATCATAATTATAACAATCCTAGCTCATCAAAACTTATTGTCGTATAAGTTAGGATCTTGCACCAAAGGTTAAACTATCTCCATATACTCGATGATGCAATAATTATTTTAAAAGTACATTTTGCGTGTACAAATCTTGAGGTGTTTGTTATAAATAAAATATAAAAAAATATATTTTTAAGGAAGAGATATTTTAGTTTTATTCTTATTTGATATAGAATGATTGAGAAAGAAAAAAAAAACTTTATACCAAATCCCCTTACAGATCTTATTCGACATACTATACACCCTAAATACTAATCTATCGGTAATGTATCATATCTACTTAGGAAGGTTCAAAATCTTATCATACATATTTTTATATATAAAATATTTATCTGATAATGATATATCAAATACATATGTAAAAGACAGGATTTAAAACCTCATCCAAATTATAAAAAATCTGAAATATTAGTTTGGCATTATACCCAATTATAAAAAATGGCGGATTTGAAACTTTGTCGAATGTATTTAACGCTTAAAAAAATCAACATAAAAAGAATAATCTGATGAAAGATGTATGAAAAATCGAGCACTTGAAACCTCATCCAAACTATAATAATTCAAAACTATAATAACATGTGTCATTACCTTCATAATTGATTGGAGGTTGGTTGGTCCCCTACAATCATAAACACACAAAGTTCAAACTCCCAAATTATTTCTCTCTCTCTTCCGTCTTTTATGGATGATACCAATTATCACCTCGAGGCACGAACCTCTTTTCTCTATCCTTTTGCCTCCACAAGATTGTCTTCTATGAAGCCATCACATCATGGAAATAACGGCGACATGTCATGCAACTTATTCTTGAACACCATTTAAGTCCCACGGTGGAGTAATTGGACTCGGCAATATCGTCACAATTCTATTATCCATTATCACGTTGATGCTTGTCTAGAAATTGTACGAAAATTATATGTCGCGGTATGGTTATATATTATATTTACGATCATAACATAATTCAGGATGATAAATTATCATTCGTTATTTTTAGTTATACTCTTATGATATTTTAATGACTAATGTTAAATAAATATATTAATTCATTAACAGTTAATTCTCTAATTATTATCGATACGAATGCAATGCTTACGAGAAATTATTCGTTTCTAAACTCTGATGTTTCGCTCATCATGTATCGATTCGTTACTCGTATGATTAAAAATAAATTATTTTGATATGATTGTATATTATAGAATATCACTAATTATTATAAGAGTTTAGAATCTGACCTCACAAGTATTAGGACGATGTCATTTTATGCGCTCGATTTTTTCTAAACTACTTTGGCATGTTATGACAGTGCAACAAGCTTAGTAGATCATCAAAAGTATCTTTGAGATATAAAAATTAAATAAATATATAATAATATTAAAACTATAAATTTTAATTATTTATGATTAAGTATATGAATCTTTTACTATTGAGATCACTGAAAATGTATGCAGTATCCATTTTATACCATTGGGAACACCTACATGTTTCACGGCACAATTTGAGATACGAATTAACTAACGGCACCATGGGACGCGAGTCCGGTGACCTGCGTCTCTGTCGGTGAGGGAGGGAGACGAAGCGTTTCGGCTCTGCCCTCACTGGCCCGAGAAGCGTTTCGTCTCTGCTCTCTCTATCTCTCTCTCTCTCACACGAACACACAGTGGATTCTCACGCATCGCAAGAAGGACGCAGCAGCAATCAATGGTCTCGATGCCCTGGGCGGCAACCGAGGACCTCGTCTCACTGGTTGGATCCTGCACGGTGCGAAAGCCCTGTTCCTCGGGTCGTGGTGGTCACCGTGAAGACGACAAGCCCATCATATTTTACTGCGTTACCGTCACACAGATACCGAAGAGAAAACACCAAACACGTTGCTAGCTTTCCACTCGGAATACATGATCATTCATGGAGCCGAGTCGAGTGTGCCAAGCCACACACCCACACCGCAAGTTGGCCAATGGAAAGCCTGCGCTGTTCACGGCGACGCCTACCTTTGGCCATTGTCGTGCGTGCGTGTTTGGGGCGCTCCCCATGACTTCACCGTGCAGGAATATATTACGAGCTAACGATGGAGATGGTTCTGCTACCTGTTCCTGATCGCCTCATTTGGAGAGCGCAGTAGCTGTCATGGCAGCGATGGCTATGTCGGGTGCCGTTCTTGTTGCTCTTCTGGCCGCCTCCACCTTCTCTCTCCCGTCTGCCGCCGCCCATGCAACCACCAATGTCTTCGCTCTCGACGCTTTGGTTAACCGGACCTCCACCCTCCTCTCCGCAGGTATTTACATGTGCAGGTTTCACGACTTCTTCGCCTCCTCCTCCTCCTCCTCCTCACGTGCTCTTACGCGTCACAGTGAAGCTGCCCCCTTCTCTCCGCTCGTCGATCTTTGAGTTCGTAGAGTCGTTGAGCGAGTTCTCGCCCGAGCATTTAGAGGCCGTTTTGGTGGAGGTGCGGAAAAGGGCGATCGCGCCGGCGCTGCGAGTGGCGATCCTTCTGTGCCTGGTCATGTCGGTGATGCTAATGCTGGAGGCCATGTACATGAGCGCCGTGAGCCTCGGCGTGAAGCTGCTCCACCGGACGCCGGAGAAGCGCTACAGGTGGGAGCCCATAAGAGGGGATGAGGAGCTGGGGAGCTTGGCCTACCCCATGGTGCTCGTCCAGATCCCCATGTACAATGAGAAAGAGGTAGATGGTGGTCTCTGTCTCTCGCACTCTGCTCACCTCAAGCGATCAGTTGATTCTTCCTTTCCCTTTGAGATCTGCCCTTCTTACCGTGTCTGTGAAATTGCAGGTCTACAAGCTATCTATCGGAGCAGCATGCGCTCTCACATGGCCTCCAGATAGGATCATCATCCAAGTTCTCGATGACTCCACCGACCCCATGATCAAGGTAACCAGACTTCCTCCAATCTCCATCACAGTCTAAGCTCTATCTGCTCCGGAATCAAATGGTGCTCATGAACTTTTCCCAGCCTCATCAGCAACCAAAATAGAAAGGGGAAACATCGAGTTTCAAATCTTGATTTGTCCAGTAGCTGTTGTTGGAGGTGCATTCCAGTTGGCACTCTGCCTAGATTAGAATGGGAGCATCTGGTAATGGCATGGGACCCTTCCCTGAAGCTGCAATTCTAAATGAAGTCATCAGATCTGATTACCTTCTCCACCCTGATTTCTTGACGATGCCATGTCTGATTATTTTTGAGGTTTTCCTGACAAGTTGAGCTAGGAGAAGGTGGTCCGCATGAGAGAGAGAGAGAGAGAGAGAGAGGCAGAGATCATTGAGATTGCTTGGTCTTGAACAGTGTACAGGGGCAGGCCCCCGGAGATCAGTACAACCATTTATAACAGATGGCATGTTCTGTCGTGTTGGGAGAACCTCACTCTGCTGTTTTCTTTTGGTCAGTCAAAAGTTGGGCAGTAGGTGGGTGTTCGTTCAGGTAACCCACAGACTTCAGTGTTTGAATTGTGAATCAATCTTCAAATGGGTCCCTTAACTTTTGTCAACTTGCTCCCATACCTTTAATTACAGATTAAGTATTGCTACAAAATTTGACATGGTTATATGGTGGAATATGAGTTGACAATCTACTCAAGAGTAAAAGAATCGAAATGTTGGAATTCTATGTTTGAGTGAGAAAGACTAAATTGTGATCTTCATGAGATCTATAAATTCTAAGTGAGAAAGACTAGTAACGGAGTTGCTTTATAGTTAACAATGCATATATAATACAAATGTGTCAAATGTCCCGACTAAAGTCTATTTGGCAGTTTTACATTTATGGTTACTGGAAAAAGGCAAGAGAAGAGAAGTTGGTACTGAGTCAAACATGTAATGTTATCATCCGATGATTTTTATTTTGCTAGATTCTGACTATTATTTGCCACTTGAATCCACTCAACACTTTTTATCTTATCTTCCAAATGAGCTCATGTTATGAGTGCAATTTCAATTAAAATGCTTCTGTTTCTTTCACTGTAGAACTTGGTGGAGCAGGAATGCAGAACTTGGGCAAGCAAAGGCATCAACATAGCTTATGAAGTCAGAGAAAACAGGAAGGGATACAAAGCAGGAGCTCTAAAGAAAGGAATGGAGCAAACATATGCCCAACAATGTGATTATGTTGCCATCTTTGATGCTGATTTCCAACCAGAATCTGATTTCCTCATGAGAACTATACCCTTCCTCATGTACAATTCCAGGATCGCTCTGGTTCAGGCACGGTGGGATTTCGGTAAGCATGTCAGGTCCTTCCAAGCGAGTAGATGATCGATCTAGCTTCAAGAAATTATAATGTGCTAATAATATTCATGTGCTGCATGCTTACTTTGAAGCTGTGTCATAAAAGATGTAGATTTATGTAATTTTATAGAAGGCAAACGAAACATTTCGATTGCCAATCAATGAAAGTACAATAAATTCTAATATTTGTGGACAACAGCATTAAGAAAATTTTGGTTTTTATCTTCTGCTGTGCTAACTGGATCAGAATGCCAAATTATCATGTTAATATTAGGGTACACAGGTAAAGCTAGACCTGAATCTTGACATAGAGATGAACTGTGTTATGTTTTAGCTTCTTCTCTGAAGAAATTATGTTGTGAATGAGTTAGATCATTTGTTTGCTCATAAAGATCCAGTATTGTACAACTCTGATCTAATAAAGTATCCAAGAGAGAGAAACTTTAGATGGTTGAGGAACTTCATGGGGATGGACACCTTGACATATCAAGAACTGAAAATATACCTAAACTGGATGTTGTGAAGAGTGCCAAGAATATATGAACTTGTATCGACCATGATATGCTGATTTGACAAATTGGAAACACTGAATCCATCTTTCCATCCACATTTCCCTGCAAACTATGAAAATAATCAGATGAACCTCATAAACAATGATTCATTTAAATACAGCCATTTTTTTACATATTTTAATTGTGACAAAAAATCAATGTAGTCGGCCCCAAATAGTTGGGACTTGCGGCATTGTTGTTGTTGTTGTAAATACATTTATTTCTTTGGGATAGTGTAGCTCCTATCTTTGCCAAATCCTCCAAAAGAGTCTATCTTCATTGCTATCTCATTCTCTTTCCCTACACTCTTACCTTGCACACCAGCCATTGTTTAACTGCTGCCCCAATCTTTATTTATTTCATCAAGCAAATTTAATGATGATCTCAAAGATTGAAAGGTACATATAAGTTTGATTTACAGTACACTTGACCTTTTAAGACAACCACTAGATCATTCAACTGAAAGATGAGCATTTGAGTACCTACATTGTCTTCATACTGATCCTTATTACGCCATTTTAGCATAAAATGGCAGATGCTTTTGTTCATTCTGATTTTTGTACTTCTCAAATTGACAGGAGGTTGCTGACACGGCATTTGCCGGGCGATTTTGCAGTGAATTACAGTAAGTGCCTGATGACCAGGATTCAGAAGATATCGCTTGATTACCACTTCAAAGTAGAGCAAGAGTCAGGCTCATCTTCCTATGCCTTCTTCGGCTTTAATGGTAATGAAAGCATCATATCCTACTGCTGATCTACTACTTTGCAACATAAATGTGCATCATCCCTAGTTCAGTAAGAGTTGCTTGAACAACAAAATCTTAGTCATGTCAGATGTTTGAACTCGAATTTAACTGCTGAAAGTGAGAAAAAGCATAAACCATGTATGCAATCGTAAAGTTGCAAAAATTATTTGGATGTTCAAAGAAAGAGGACATGGTTTTCAAGTACATCACAATATTCACTCTCACAGGAACTGCTGGCGTGTGGCGAATATCTGCTATCAATGAAGTAGGAGGCTGGAAAGATCGAACGACGGTTGAGGACATGGACTTGGCTGTTCGAGCCAGTCTCAAGGGCTGGAAATTCTTGTATGTTGGTGACGTCAAGGTACTCAAATTTGCTGTGATCCATGACAGTATTCAGCAAAGGAGAAGCTCAGTAATCTGTAAGTGTTTTGACACAACTATTGCAGGTCAGAAGCGAACTCCCAAGTACCTTCAAGGCTTACCGACATCAACAGCATCGATGGACCTGTGGAGCTGCCAACTTATTTAGAAAAATGGCACACGACATTGTACTCGCAAAGGTAGCAGAAGCCTTCTTCAAGTAAACAAGCATACATCGGTCGATCTTACTTCCCTGAGACTTGTCTCTTTGTTATGGAGCAGGAGGTATCCCTGTTGAAGAAAATCCATGTGATCTACAGTTTCTTCTTTGTTAGAAGAGTTGTGGCCCCGATCGTCACCTTTGCATTCTACTGCATCGTGATTCCAGTATCAGTTGTAGTACCAGAAGTAAGCATTCCGATATGGGGGGTGGTCTACATCCCTACAACAATTACCGTTCTCAATGCCATCAGAAATCCCAGGTATCGATCTTTACCGATGAACATGCCCCTTGATCAGAACTTTCTTCCCTGATATGCCCTCTCTTCGTCGCAGCTCCCTTCACATAATGCCATTCTGGATTTTGTTTGAGAACGTCATGTCCATGCACCGGATGAAAGCAGCATTGATCGGTCTACTGGAGACAGCAAGCGTAAATGAATGGGTTGTGACACAGAAGCTTGGAGACACCCTGAAAGAGAAGATGGAAACCAATGTTGCAGAATCCACAAGAACAAGCTTCATAAGAGACAGGTAAGCAAATGTTACATAGCTTCTGGAGATGCAAACGAGTACCATATCAACATTACCATCTCTTTTTGGATCTCAGGGTGAGCTTCTTGCAGCTCGGGTTTGCGGTCTTCCTCGTGTGCTGTGCTTCCTACAATGTTGCCTTCGGAGTGAACTACTACTATGTGTACATCTACCTTCAAGCATTTGCATTTGTCGTCATGGGTTTCGGCTACGTTGGCACATTCACCACCAACTCCTAGTTGTTGGCCAGCTGCAAGATTGCCATTCATGATTTCTGTACCATTGAAACCGATTCTTTTACTGCTTGTTCCAAGACATAATAATCGAAATTTTTTGTTCGTCGAGATGATTGATTTTCTTGTTCATCATGACAGAATTCCAAGAAACTTTGCTGTTCTTCGTTTGAGATTCATTCCTCTTGCTTCTTGCTTCAGCTTGACAAGCATCTGCTGTATTCTTGGAATCCTAAGAAATGCAAAAAATCATCCAATTACATATCATTTCATTTATGGTTTTGAAATTAAATCCACATCCAATTAAAATAAAATTAGAGTCTTGCCCTCCTGACCTCGGTAAGTTCTTGGAAGCAACCAATGTGTGTAGTGACTCCGAGAAGAGGACAAACATGTCATTGGGTTGAAACGGAGGGGAAATGTATGGCGTCTTGTTTCCTTTGCTGACCCCAAACGCGATAACCCGGGGATCCCGAACGGACCTCCATCCCACGTGGCACGATATCCGCCAGACGTCCGTGCTGGCCCCGCTTAAATAATTGTGGGCTCCACGCCGACATGTGGCCACCACCTCACTCCTGGATTAACTGCTACAGGAAATGTTCTGGATCCTTCCACAGACTTCCGCCACCTGCTATATCAAAACTCCGTTATGTTCTCGTTTCGGTAACAGTAGCGTGTTCCGATCTCCTACTCCGTCGACTCGGCGATCTCGATCTATGGCCGCGGCGGCGGCGGCGGCGGCGGAGTGCGAGCTCGGGCGACTCGAGGGGCTCCTGCGGAGCGCCGGTGGCGCGGAAGACGGCGACGAGCGGCGGGGGACCGCCCTCTTCCCCATCGTCTTCGGCGTGGTGCGGACGGGCCCCGCGGAGGGGGAGACGCCGGAGCTGGAGCGAGTCGTCATGCTCAACCCGCTCACCCGGGGGATGGTCATCTTCCAGGGCGAGCCGGCGCTGCTGTCCGAGTTGCACCCACCCGGGCTGGCGGCGGCTGGCGTGCCATGAGGATTGTGGAGCCTGGCGAGGAGCACGCGGACGAGGAGTGCCCCGTGTGTCTGGACGGGCTGACGAGCAACGTCGGCGGGGAGACGGCTTCGGAGGAGGAGGCGGCGTCGGCGGTGGTGAGGGAGATGCCGTGCAGGCATCGGTTCCACGGCGGTTGCATCGACAAGTGGTTGGGGATGAACGGGTCGTGCCCGGTGTGCAGGTATCGGATGCCGGCGGCGGAGGAGGAGGAGCCGAAGTAGGTCGGCGACGTCTTGGGCGCGGAGGGAGCGGCGAGACGGGCGGCGAGGGTGAGCGAGCTGTTCGTTACGATAGCTTTTGGGAGTAGCAGGGAGCGAGAAGTCGACGAACAGCTGCAGCAACAACAAGGTGGAGGAGAAAATAGCAGTAATGTCATGGAAGAAAAAGACTAATTGAGCTCCGGTCCAAACTCTTTCCCTCTCTCTCAATCCTTCAAATGTTGTTTTAGAACTCGTCATTGCTCTGTTCTTCAAACCAATATTCTGCATATAAAGTTGTAATTTTTTTTTTCCCTATTTTCTGTATGGACTTGCAATAAACATACTACTTTTACTCGACACAGAATGGTTTCATGCATGACTTTGTTTGTACAGGACAGTCTTCTCTGTCTTGATATTGATTGGTACAAGATAAATCTTTTATGGGCAACATGGTTTTCTTAGTAGGTGCATGACAAGGCTGGAGATTTCCATTACATTAAATTTCCAAAAGTTCATTTCTCTTAATTTTGTAGTTGTTAGTAATTGATTAAGGCATCGAGATGAAAGATTAAACAGCCACAGCCACAACCACATCCCAATTTCTACCTGATCTACAAATAAAATACAGAAGTGGGGAACACACCAGACTGCAGTGTCATTGACCTTATTTGGTGGTGGCAAGAATTTTCTGACTGGTATGATGTTCTTGATACAGTGCAGCTACTATGAAGCGTTAATAGCTGGTGGTTTTGTGCTCTCTTTTCCCAGCTGCTCTATGCAAATCATTGGTTACCATGGTTGATGACTTGGTGGAAGCACGAAGGAAGAAGAGACAGGGTTCTTTTGTTTTTATTCTTCAGATTCTGACACAAACTGGAAGAACTGACAAGTGTTTGGTATGGTCAAGAGGGGTTATCCCTGTGGATGGATCTTTTACAGCAACCACAGGTCACTGTAGTGTCTTACCTGGAAATCTTATCCTATCCTATCGTATCCTATCCAATACAGGCTCTTATTAATTATTTAATTCTACATTTGTACTACTGGAAGAGACAAAATAAAATTCACATGATGAAACCATTGGTATTTTAGTATTGAAAGATGAGAAGAAACCAGGATGCAATGAACCCACAGCTTCTATTTTATTGTGGGAATTAATAATGCCATCCTCTTTAGTGTTTATAGTTACAATGAGCATGTGATAACTTGAATCTTGATGAACACTTGAGCTGCTTTGCAGTGCAACTCAATGTGACAAGTCTTAGGTTCATATTGCTGAATGTCTAGTGGAGTTGCACTCCTGCTATATTGTACATTTTATGCACAGGAAAAGAAATATATCACAGGATCAGATTACTTTAAACCTCATAAGGCTATGGAGATGAGATGTCCTCATCTTGACACATAAGAGACACATGTGATCAGAGTATAATAGTACAAAAATACAATAAAAACTGGAGGTTTGTCAGCTTCCACAAGCTAAGCTTAGAGGCCTGTTCTTTAGTCTGCTACTCATCAACTTAATAAAGGTGAAGAACTATCCACAAAACCCCATATTGTCAAATCTATGCAAATGTGACAACATTACTATTAAACAGCTGTCCAGTAGATAGAAATTAGAATGTGAAAGCCACAGAAAGGAAGCATAAAGTGTTGGAATTATTCTATGAAGAACTTTGAGGGAAGCCTAATTGGATGGCAAAATAAAAAGAACAGAGAGGTGACTTACCAGGGAAGTGAGCTACAGAGAGGAGCAGGGAAGGAGATATTGGATGCTGAGTAGGATTGAAGGAGGCCTCCCCTTTCTTCTTCTGTCTCCATTTGGTCCACTGATGACCTAATTTAGTGCTTTAAACACTGCAAGCATGGACCGAATCAAGACACCACATCACTTGCAATTGGTCAAACACTAAGCACAGTTACTGGCTTTGGTGGCAAGAGTACCTCCAAAAGCAGTGGTAGGGTTGGAACAAAAGGCATGGAGAATCAAATAACGCCCTCCCGCGGCCACAAAAGGAACTTGTGGCTCAGAATCCCCTGTGGCCTGCTGACATGGCCCGCCCCCTCCGCCTTCCCCGTTAAACCCCGAGACGGGGGAGTCAATTGCAGAGGGAGGGGGGAAAGAAGAACAGGGGAAGCAGGAACGGGAGAAAAAGATGTCGGAGAAC
Organism: Musa acuminata AAA Group; assembly: GCF_036884655.1. Classification (NCBI taxonomy): domain Eukaryota; kingdom Viridiplantae; phylum Streptophyta; class Magnoliopsida; order Zingiberales; family Musaceae; genus Musa; species Musa acuminata. The sequence continues at coordinate 28,720,179 of NC_088358.1, read as the reverse complement.
GGAGATGCTGCGATCAAGCTCTTTGGCAAGACGATCCCTCTGAGGCCAAGCAGCAGCGGCGGCCATGATGAGAAGGTACTGCGACTAGCTACTAGCTCGTTCAGAAGCTTGATCACGTTTGACGAATTCAGAACGTGTGTAGAAACTAGGAAAGATTTGTTCCTTTCGGCTTTTTGATCTGAGCTTTCCTTGTTTCAGGATTCAAATGTTTGATCTTGACCTTTCTAGCCAAAGTGTTCGGCAGCAAAAAATGCATCTTTGTCATTGATTTCCCTGTGATTGAGATATTGGGGCTTTCCTCTGTTTTCACTTGCTCTCGTTGCAAATTCTCTTCCCCCCAACAAACCATTGCTTTGTGATCGAGAGGCAATTATTCATCGCTGTTTCGGTGAATTATCCACTTCGATCCGGCTTTGATTTGGCTCGATTTCAACCTGAATCTGTGCCTTTTGATTAGATACTGAAGCGAAGTTCCTGAAACCTGAGTAGTGTCCAAGAACTGTCATCTTTATCTGGTCAATTCTGAGAAATGGAAGCAAAACAGAGACACCAAGATGTTCATAGATATCAAACTTGAATCTTGCTGTGTAGATAACTTCGAGTTTCTTCTTTCTTTCTGCTTTGTCACACCTTGATACTTGATGATAGAACAAGGATGATTACTATGATGAACTGGAGAACGTTTCTGTTTTGTTGGTGAGAGGAAATGACTGTTCTTGTTCCAATTTCCTTCTCCAATCTACTCTTCAGGATCATCAAGAGGGCGAAGGAGCTCTGAAATCAAGGAATCAAGATCATGAATCATCAGACTCACAAGAGAAGAACGAGCCTGCCACATCCACGAGCGATCTCCATACTCCAGCTTCGGCCGATCCAGAGGACGTCTCGACGAAGAACTCAATTCATAAAGAAGAGGAAGAAGACGCCGAAGAATCTCAGAGAAGCGTGAAGAAGCCCGACAAGACACTCCCTTGCCCTCGGTGCAAAAGCCTCGACACCAAGTTCTGCTACTACAACAACTACAGCGTCAATCAGCCACGATACCTCTGCAGGAACTGCCAACGGTACTGGACCGCCGGCGGCACCATGAGGAACGTCCCCGTCGGAGCTGGTCGACGCAAAAACAAGAACTCATGCCATATTCGTCGCATCGCTTTATCGGAGTCTGCCATCCGAGCTCTTCAATCTGATGCCCGTTACCCACAGAGCACCGTACTCAACTTTGATTCGATGGCCTCTGCACTGGTCTTACCAGAAAACACGGTGAGCTGCAACAGAAATGGAATCCACGGGGAGATGGCACCACCACCTTCTACCATGAACAATGGTGATGAGAAGTCGAGTAGGCCTTCAGATACTCTAAATGCAAAGGGTAGTCAGAATTATCAGAGGACAATTGCTCCAATTCCATGTTTCAGTGGGTCTCCCTGGCGATATCCTTGGAACTCAGCACTTCCTTTTTGTGCTTCCAGCCTTCCAGTTCCCTTCTACCCTGCTGCAGCTTACTGGAGTGGTCCATGGCTATCTCCTGCAGCTTCCTCTTCTCCAGATGGTTGTCTCCCAAGATCAGGATCCAGTACTCCCACCCTGGGCAAGCACTCGAGGGATGACACATGCATTTTGATTCCAAAAACACCCAGGATTGATGACCCTGAAGAAGCTGCAAAGAGCTCTTTATGGACAATGGTTGGCATCAGTAATGGAGAACTACTGAAGGCCTTCCAGCCGAAGAGAGAGATCAAGAATCAGGTACCAACACTGCTGCATGTCAACCCGGCGGCACTTTGTCGATCTCTGAACTTCCAGGAGGCCTCATAGAGGAGCAGAGCTTTTGATCTTCTACTGAAAGAAGAAGCTGAAAGCTTGCAAAGTAGCTTCATCGAACAAGAGTGTTGCCTCTGCCAATGCAACAGTAGTAATTATTAGTCTTCATGTAGACATGTAAGTAGCTAGGAAGTGAGAGCAGGAAAGAGATGTTAAGCTTAAGAATGAGAGGTTCCTTTGCACATAAATAACTCATTGATCTTGATTGAGAAGAATGATCGATTTACCATTTGCTTAGGTTCTTTACTGGCTGCCATCAGAACTGCATCCTCCTCTGATTCCTGGATCTATAAAGACAAGCATGACATTAGTTCATGCGGGTTAAAAGTACAGCAGATAGGAATAGGACCAGGAAAGCTCGGATATAAGAAGAGAGGTCTAAATTGGCTTGCTTGTCTGTCAAGTGGGGAATAGAAGGGTGACAGAAACAGCTACTTCCAAATGTTCCTGCAATAATACAAGCAACAGACTTCATAGGGTGTGAAGAAGGTTGAGTGAGAACAAGACAAGGAAAAGAGAGAGAAAGTTCCCCATGGGCCCATCTCTTCTCCCACTGAACATAGTCCTAAGTTTCTGCCACAGCCAGCAAAGTCTCCTTTTCCAGGGCCACAACCCAAGTGAGTCCTACCAAACAGAAGTATCCTCTCTCTTATTCTTCACAATCACAAGGGAGAACATAGTACTACTCAGAAACATGGGCACTCTATGCTAACATGCTCTATAGAAGTTATTATACACCACAAAAGGAAATTGGGAATAAAAAAGCCACCTATGTTAGGCAAATGGAAAGAATTAGATCCACCATATTTACCTCCAACTGATTAAAACAAGAAAAAAAACAAGATGCACACAGACAAATCCAGCTCACTGATTTCTCCAGACCTTAGCACCATCTAACTTTCTCTCATTAGTCAAACAAAATTTAGTGGAGGCAGAAGATTTCTCAGTCAAAAGGGCTGATTATAAGTCAGCACATGAAATGCTCAACCACTTTGAGACCAAATGACTACTAACTACTTAATGACTGTTGGCATTTCCACTCCCACAGTTCCATTTTGGAATCTGACCTATATCTGTATCCATTTAGCTGATGGTTGACCACCTAACAAAGTCACTATGTTTGACCCAAGAGTTTCTAAATCCAACATGAAAGAAGGCAATGAATGAGGAGGGCCATGTTTCATCATTATGCCTATCGGTATTAAGCTTGAAGTACTAGCTATACTCATAAAAACCTTCAAATTATGGTCAGACAAGTTAATTTCCACATAAAAAGGAACCCATAACATGAAGCGTATAACTATAATGGCAGCATATGATTCATAAATCCAGGTGAAGGAAATGAGAAAAAGAATGCAAGAAGCAATCGAAAAGTCATGGAATATCACCTGCCAATGTGTTGCTTCACATGCTACTAGTGACCAGGCCTTCAGCTGTACAAAAATCAGAGTTTATGATAACTATTCTACAACTATTTAATTGAGGCATAGCATAAAAGAATATTTGTTTATCATTGTTAAAAAATAATCTTCAGCAGCAAAATGGCATTTGACAATCTCATTTATTTGTTTCAGATCTACTAAGATCAATGCAGACAATCTTACGCTTATAAACACATAAGTTGCTTCCATAATTTTCAGAAGAAAAAAATTATTATGTAATGATAAAAAGAGATTTTTTTTCATCAAAAGTAACAAAATATTTTTGTTGCTGTACATAACAATGGCCAATTTTCGTCTTATGAGCTGAAAGAAACTAAAAGTTAGATCAGTAGGATCGGTCCTTCAAACAACTCAGTAAAGTCAGCTTCTTTTGATGTTACATGAGGATAACTTTCATTTAGCTTTTGAGCTCCCTCTTTGTCATCAGCTGATTGGAAGTTTCTTTCAGGATTAAGGCACTCAAGCTCAAAAGCAAACCACTTTGACAAAGCACCCATCAGAGGCAGGAAAAAAGTAGAAAACATGGCCCAAATGACCTCACTGTGGGACTAGTGGAGAGAAAAGGAGAAAGATAGACCATAACACCGGGAATAAAGAATATGTAGAATAAGAATAGCTCGTGCCCCTTTGACCTGTACTCTATCAATGAGGTGTACATGAAAACGAAAGATAGAAGAAGAGAAAGAATGGATGACCTAACTATTGAGTGTAGCATAATATTCTATGAAAGATCTCAAAGCTTGCATTTATCCTAAGAAGTAAGCTTATATTTTCTTCAGCTTGCACATGCTTTAGTCAAGAATCTATTGAACAATCACACAAATACACAATCCTCGCCAGTTGGAATAGTACTCTCCAAATTTTGTACAAATCCAATTAAGATGGCTAATGCATATTGAAGATGCTGACTGGAGTGTGACAGGGACCATTACAACCAATGCTTCTGATCTAAATTGTGGATAGTTCCAATAAAAAAATTGTAATAATAAGTTGTTGAAACTATGTCATCGGCAGCCAGCCGAGAATGAAGGTACACAGAACTCTCTTGTGGCCAAGGAACAAGGGAACCTAGGACAAGATAAGATGTCCAGCATAATTTTGCTGTATGCAAATAGTTCCTACCTCAAAGAATCAACAGGCACCATCATTAGTGACACACAATAGACAAGCTCTGATCAGAACATTCTAGAAAAAAAAAGTTTGTGAAACAAAGAACTATAGAAATAAAAGTGCTTTTACTTGACCTTTGAAATGCAGAAAAGTAGCCAGCACAAAAAGAACCATTCTCAACTTTCAATTTGCCACAACATATATTTTCAGCAGTTTCCAAATGCTTCAGGATACATAAAAACAAGATCAGACAAAAATTTAGATTTACCGACCATAAAGCAACGAAAATAGTTTTCCTTTTTCTTGTTTCTTACATTAATATGACTTGACAAACATGAAAAAAATATGACAACATAAGCTTCAAGGCCTAAAAGCCAGCAGATGAAACAGAGTAAAATGGAGGGATCTGTCCAATAAGTCAAAACAAAATATACCACTAATAATGATGGTGCCATAAAAAATTATGACATCCATTGTGGAAGACCTAGAACACCTTCATCAATGGCCACTAAAAGTTTGCTAGCTATCAAACAACAAGGAGCCATTCAATGCACTTACTGAAAGATTTTAACCTTCAAAACTCTTAATCATCCTCCACTCTGATTACTGATTAGGAGCAAAACTGGTCGGCAATATTGAAGACTATGGAATGTATCATTAAAGATTAAAAACCTTATCGGGGAGCACAATTACAAAATAAGATGATGATGATGATGATGGAAAGGATACATAAGACATAGAGAGCACATCCAATGTGCCCAATGAATGCACCACACAGACGATGCTCCTCAAGCATCAACAGACCATATATAACTTCCAGCAAAATGTCCTATGGAGAAAAATGAAAAAAAAAAAATAAAGAGAAACCAAGAATAAAAGAAAAGAACAATAATGACACCTTATCATTAGTGTGTGGTACAGTACAAACTAAAGTGAAAAAACAACTATTCAATCCAGAAACAAAATGCCATGCATAGACCATCTTATCGCAGATGTGTGAATTTCAATTTTGATGTGCTTTCCTTCCTCATGTTTCTTACTTGAAATTGTGTGATATAACTAGGACAAGGTTCTAATTATTTAGAACAAGTAGTTGCATATATCATTTCAGGTACAAAATAAACCAGAAGACAAAACCAAATAAATGTGTAGGCATGGTACCTTTAAAAAATAAACAAAAACAAGCTAATTTGTTATGTTTACTAGTGTGTACATTGCTAGTCCTTGTTTATGATGGGCTGAGGCAAGATTTCAAAAAGCAGAGACATACTCTGAAAACTATGCCAATTTTTTGATAGCTTTATTGGCAGAAATTAAAGAAAAGGAACGTAAAACAAGCCCTTGGTTGAGAATGGAAAAGGATTAATCATAAATGTATTAGTACAGGGAGTAAGGACCATCTAAGTCCAATTCTTAAAAACTTCAGGGAGTGTCAGCATTTCTGCCACTAATGAATGGATTTAAGCAATACCATGTACACCTTAAATGCACGATAAGATCACCTAATCTACCTTCAATGCTCGAAGTTATCTACGCACTTTTCGCTGGAAATTACACCTCCACACCACTTTTTCAGAGCTGCAGCTTCTTGCCGTCTGTTGGAACTTGGAGCTTTAATTTTGGCAACACAAGTGCATGTCATATATATACTATTATGGTAAGTGCCAATCAGTAACATTAGCAACAGATTGACATGAGCTCCATGGAAAGCTCGTATAGTATGGGCACATCCTCGACAAGGCACAATACACATGCCAACACTACGACACACACAACATATCAGTAGGCACAAACCGGGGTAGACAGAATCAAATACATGATTGCACCCCCTTGAACTTGGTGCATTCAGGGATTTCTCACAGGCTGAGCATTGCCGAAGACCATTGTCTCACCCTGCAATTTGTAGATGGTTGTTATTTGAATCAAAACATAACTAGAAAATCACTAATAAACAACCTGTTAGAACTGAAAACGCCAATAGGACTCACATCAAGGAGATCCGAAAGAAGAGAAGAGAAAACAGAGGAAGAAAGAACAATTCTCACACAATAAAACATCTTACAGAGTTTGGTCACTGTGCCTACATTTATGGATAAAATAATCAATATATACACAAAAATATATGGCTTTATTGGTTACTGCATTGAGCATTCAACCCAGCAGAAATCAAGTCCTATGTAGACGAGAAGTAAATTTAAGAAAATAACAAAAGAAATCAACAATCCATCTGAACAAGAGGACAAGAAGGTGAATTTTAAAGTATAACAAAAAAATATATACGCCTTTCTCGAGTATTTCCAAAATACACAAAATAAACACCAACTCCTGAAGATCGAAAGATCGACTAGTAGCGATCTGGAAAACCTCAAAACATGTCAAATTGGTAGGACAGACGCCGAAAGAAACATTTCAAGAACTTGGTAGAAACATCATAGAGATTCAAGAAGGCCAAGTCTAAGACAATAACCAAAAAAGAGATCATTCCTTCCTCAAAATCTTTTGTAAACATGAAAGAATCGGACTCATCAATATCGAGAAGATGAAGAGCAGCCTTTCGAAAACCGCCAAAGAAAAACCTAGAGAGCCGATACTGCAAGAACCACAAAGAGGTCGAAGCTCTTCGAAGATTTGGTAGAAACATCCACGGAAACAATAAGACCGCAATCGAGTTTATTCGTTTGAGTCTGGGATTGCATGGCCTCGTCGTGGCAACGTCATAGGGCGCAGCCGACGGTCTTCCGACGACAAACTTTGCCCTACGTACCAATGCGCTACCGCTCCACAATGCGAGGAAAGCTCACGGCTTAGGTCGCCAAGGGACCGGCGTCCCCATTGTAGAGCACGGAGAGGCCGACTCACATGAGGCCCCCTGCCTATAGTCGCGAAACCCGTGGTGATTGAAAGAAGAGGAGGGAGATGGGGACTCTCGACGAACTCCGGCGAGAAACGGAGAACCGACGGGGGAATAATTATAGTTAACTTGGGTAGCTTTCCGTTTACTACACTTGAAAATTTTGACGTTAAAAGTCGAGTGATTGTTGTAAACGAGAAAGAAACAACAGACAACGAGAGGAGAATAAGGACAATATCGTTCTGTATCTGCGTTAGCATGCGAAGCAACAGCGAAGCATCAACATATATGTCGTTCGTTTTATTCTCTCCATTTGCTTTCTCATCACCAAAATTATAATTAAAACGTTGATACTTTCATTTTAATTCTTTCATCCGTAAAATGATTAAATCATAATATTAATCTATAATTAATCTATCTATCGAGCAACCTTTAAAAAGATGAATTTTTTTTAATTATCTACCCTCTCAAATTCCAAAAATAAATAAATATTAAAATGCATATTTTTTTTGCAGACCCAATATATATATATATATATATATATATATATATATATATATATATATATATATATATATATGTATGTTGGTGTCAAAGGGCAGAGAGAACAACATCACAGCTGGTGTCTATTGACTAAAAGAATCCCAAGGACTACAGAGTCGCCTCCGTCTCTATTTCAACGTGCTCCAAGGAAACTTCCACCAAGTCAACAGCCTTAGCAGGAGTGGCTGCTCCCAACCCCTCCACACCCACCTAAGTAGGAAGCTTCCTCGTCTCCATACACAGCCACAGCCATGTCCTCCGCACCTTCCTCCCTTGCCAACTCTTCCTCTCTTCCCTCCTACAAATCCTCCCTCTTCACCCACCCCTCGTCTCAGCAAACCAGCACAAGGAGATATCCAACTTCTCCACTACACACACCCCCCCCACTCTCATCCCAGTCATGGAGAAGCTGGTCTCTCTGGCAGAACCAGTCGGCTTCCTCTTCCTTCAAACACTACTCAGCTATGTCATCATGACACTCCTCAAGTCCTCCCCGACATCCCTGTCCTTCCTCCGCTCCTGCGTCGAGTTCTGCACATGCTTGTCGATGGCCCACGACGAAACACCGGCCAAGAATACAAGAAGCCGGCCGAGAGGCGATGCCCAGCTCGGTAGGGAAGACGTGGAGATGGTCATGGACGTCATGGGCCTGCGCTGTAGCCGCGACGGTGAGCCACTCAGGGAGGTCAGCCACGATGAGCTGTCGAGCTTGTTTGAGGAGAAGGAGCCGAGTCTGGAGGAAGTGAAAGAGACGTTCCGTGTCTTCGACCAGAACGGTGATGGATTCATCGATGCACTCGAGCTGCAGAGAGTGCTCACTGGGCTCGGCTTCGTGGAAGTGTTGGAAATGGATGCCTGCGGAAGGATGATCGAACTGTACGATGAAAACCACGATGGGAAGATCGACTTTGTTGAGTTCGTGAGGTTGATGGAGATCAGTTTTTGCTAACACTGCTTCTCTTCCTCCTCCTTTCTGACCTGTACAAGTGTATAAAAGAAATGAGAATAACATTGAAGATTGTTCTTACCAAATCATCTGTTAATTGTCATCCTTCCCGACCAATTATTTCCAATCCAATCTGTGTTTTGTTTGGACTATCATGCCATAAACTTTGATTAGCAAAGGCAGAGATCAGCGAGACGAGATTTGAGCTTCAAGCAGAGGAATCAATCCTTCGAGTAGGTAAGTTTCTTAGAGTTGTAAGCTTTTCTAAGCCAGGAATTTTTCTGCAATTAGCAGTAGCAAAGCTGATTGTTCTGCTCACGATGCATTGACTAGGCTTCATGTTTCCCATGAACACGAAGTCTTACCAAACTTTAGACTTGTGCTTCTCTCAGAAGACCAAACTGTGATGCATGTTACTCGTGAGACGCGAAGATGAAGTAGACGTAGTTAATTCTGCACGAGGACGACTCAAAATTTTCTGTAAACATGGAAGTGTGCCAAACCTGCAATGTACATAAGCTATGACTTCAAGACTGCTCTGCCAGATGGATGTCAACGAGGTAGAACTTCATGCCAATGACTAATTATTTGCTGGAGAAACGAGTTTGGTAGAGATCAGATGGCTTCCTGATTGCATGTCCCTTGCAACATAGCCTGTATCAATCAGATGTCAGTATATAGATCAACAATTTGATGAACAAGTATATACAAGAGACATGACATCAACAAGCCCATGAACATGATGGATGCTCTTATCGGAATACTATCTTACACTATAAGTTGGATGATAAGTTTCTTAATTGTCATATTGAGATTCAGATGTAGATTCATTACAAGTCCATCGAAGGTGGAGGTGAGATCCAATCACTGCTAACATCTGCCAAAAGAGAGGAGCAGTTCCCTTACCTATTCTTCTTCAAGAGAGGAGCAGTTCACTGCTAACATCTGCTATCATGTCATATGATCTTTACTATGATCTCAAAATGGCTTAGTGGGATTGACCACCACTGAAGGTTTGTCCAAATGACCAGCTTGCAGGAGCCCGCAGTGTGTCGATCACTGGCAATAACCTTGAAGGAGAGGGACTGGCCGTTGAGGTTGGTGTTGCTCTGCCAGTTCCTGGACATGGAATTGCGTCCGGTACCGGACCCATTTGATGGACACTACATGCACATCTCCAGCCCCCCCCAGCATCGGTGAAGAGCACAAGATCGAAGTAGGTGTGGGGAATGACGATGAATCTGATGCCACCTCTCTTCCTGCATTTGAATTCCAGATGCAAGAACAGGGAAATCGGCGGAAACTAGAAGATAGAAACCGTCGAAGAAGCCCCGTGGATCTTCAATAATTCTAACTTTCAAGGAGAAACCGACGCCGGTGTTAAATCAAATTTGAAATTTTCTTTTTTCCCACACAAAAAATAAAAAATATCAAGGGAAACAGGTCTAGAAAAACTTCAAATTCCAAGGTGAAAGACTTTAAGGAAAATTGAGGAGAAAAAAAGGAGAGAGAAACCATCAACATAAACCCCTCCTAGGATCTTCAACAATTCTAACTCGAAAAGAAAAATCGATGCCAATTAATCTGTAGAAGTCAAGAAAAACATCCAAATTCGATTTCTTTTCCAATTCCAAGGTTATAAACTTACAGGAAACTGGCGAGGCGAGAGAAATGGGGGCAAAGGCGAGGCAAAACCGAAGGGGGGCGGAGGGGGGGAGGGAGGCAGCAAACATAGCCTTTTATTTGTACCGCTAGCCATGGAGAATCCGTCAAGCGTTCGAAGCGAGGGCAGAGACAAAAGCGTCAGTTATGGAATGAAAGACGAAAGAAATAAATAGTCTTACTGAAGATGTTCTGTTTATCAATTAAAACAATTACCATTAATGACTTTATGCAAGGATGTATCGTTGATTATAAAAATAAAAATTATAAATTCGTTAGTTATAGTGGGTTTTTACAAAGTAGCATGGAACAATATTGACTTGAGAAAAGTTAATAGGTTGATTCATCAGCTAATCTGTAATAACGCTTTCAAGAAAAGCAATGTTAGTACTGGGGTTACAACAGCTTTTGCACTCATCTTAGGCTATAAGATTAATGGGATATCACATATATTCTGTTCTTGAAACGACCCTTGTGTCCTAAACAAATCTTCAACATTTATAAGCAGCAATCAATGTCTTCACCATCTTATCATTTAGCAAACCCCATTTATTTAAGGCTGACATCGACTCAGACTCGTGCCAATTTTGGTTTGACAACGAACCAGACATGGCTACTTCATTCCTACTTCGTTATATATATCCAAATACCAAATGCAAAAAAAAATAAAAGAAAAGAAAGAAACAACCATAATTCCTGCCAAAGAGAGAAATAATTGACGCTGAACATGGAGAACAGCTGGGTAAAACTCGATCAGCATAAAATATGTATAGTAAGGGGTTGATAACTAGCATTAATCAAATAATTTGAGGTGCATTTGGCACCTCAATAAGCTATAATCAAAACTAACCACCCTAATTTTACTAAAATTCCACAACCATCCCAACTTAACCACACAAATGGGATGGGGGTTTAGCAGCCCCAGCTTTCAGGCTGTTGCCACAATGCTGCACCAAGAACTTCAAAGAAGTCCTCGCTACCTGTTGAACCACTTCAAAGAGCGAAACAATTGTGGTACACACAAGTTTAGGAGTAATTACAGGTTGAAGAAGCCCCAGGTAATGAATGGGCTGGCGTTACCTCAGCGTATAATTTTATCCGGTGCAACTATTGATTAAATAAAGGTAGCGCAACAGAAAATATAGTTGACTAGAAATACCCAGGAGGTTGTCCAAAGGGCGATGCGCCACTAGCAGGTCTTGGCTGAACACCATACTGAGGCCTCTGCTGCGAAGCTTGAAAATAACCAGCTGGTGCACTAGGAGGACCGCCGGAAGTCGGGAACGGGGCACCTGCAGATGGAACAAATGGCTGGCCTGGGAATGTTCCAGCCGGTGACGCAAAGGTTGTTTTACTTGGATCCCAAGCTGCTGTCTGTCCGACTGGAACTGGTGCTTGCATGCCAATGCTGCCGACAGAAGTTCCAGCTACTTGAGGATTAGTTTGCCAAACAGTGGAAGCACTTGGCACAGAGGAAGCTTGTGGATTGGAAAGTATCCCAGTGCTAGAAATGGTGTAATCCCTGCTCTTGTCGCTATAAGCCTGAAGATAGTACATGCACGTAGAAAAAAAGTGTATTACTCCAAAAATAGAGGAGAGAGACTCGAATGACAAGAAGCATACACTTTAAGGATTTGTCAAAGATTTGCACGAAGTTTAAACTGAAGCTAACCGATAAAGCCTCATAAATCATCAGTTTTGTTCTTTTTAACAAGAGATGCATCTTTCATAGCTTAGATTTTTTTTCATGAAATCAACAATAATATTGATAATAAAAAGAATGATAGGGTTTTGTTCTCTAGGGAAGAGCACTTATTCACAAGTCAAGAGGATTCAGATCATTCTTACCATTCTCATCTTTTTTTCCCCCCCCTCAAATTTCAGAAGGTTTTGACATCATTCTTTATTACCCTCATAATTAATTCTGAGTTTCTTGCTTATAACAACTACAAAATTAAGCGAGAGACGAATGCCTACAATTTTTCCTCACTTATATTACTCCTGTATAACCTGGAAAATCATAGTTGTACCTTTACATTGAGATCAGTATGACGAGAGTATGACAGATGAAGCTTACAATAGCCACCATCATAAATGCAGTGTCCCTCCAGAGCCTCTTTAGCAACAGCTGCAGTAGTCACATCTGATGGGAAAAGGGAAAATTGTATCAAATACTCTAGCAGCCAACAACAACAACAACAAAAACAAAGCAGCTAGCAGCCACATCAATTAATCATGAAAGAAAGGAGCATCAAAAGCTTCTTTGCATCTTCATACACAAATAAACAGAAAGATGCCCCTTGGACAAAGAATAGACTGAGAAATACATACAAAAATACATTTTTCTAACATGCTTTTAATGTTGGATAATTCCTTTAAAATCATACAAGTAGGGGGAAATGGTACTTTCGGTGTGGAATAGCTCAGCTCAACCAAAATAATTCAGAAAATAACAACATTTAGTTCATGAAGTGAAAAACTACACATGACGCCCAAGGAAAACCAACCTCATGGTAAAATAACACCATGAAATGAGCAAGGTCCAGAACTAGAATCAGAAGCTCGATTACATCTAAAACAGGACATAGCATGAAGAAATAAGGTTTGCAAAAACTGGAATAATATATGTATACAACAATTACTGGATTTAAAACCTGCTAAGATTTGGATGTACAAAACATGGGGCAGACCCATACTATGGATGAAATGAGCAAAAAAGTTTTGGATGTTTTTCTATTTTGATAACTACTCAGTAAGTCATGCAATGGGGGAAATCCTATCCAGCAGAAAGGAAACGGGCAAATCGAAACTAAAAAAGTTCAAGAAGACTTGTTTTTAACTTCTGCATTTATCATAAAATCCTGTCACAAAAATACTATGGAATCCCATGTCCATTCAATCTCCTCCACAGCCTCCTACTGCATCCTTCCAGATAATGAATCACCACAACTCCCAACATTGGTCCTCAGCAAGTTCAGGTATGTGGATTTCAACCACCCAGATTGTTGAAAAATGTTACATCCACATCAACCTTTCCAAACATCCCATCAGTGAGCAAATATCCATTTTGTTCCATTTTTTCTTGCTGTTAAAATTGCTTCTGACTTTTCTACCTTTACTCCAACTCCCCAAAGTGTCCATTATTGGCTACTCCATAACGGGGAGGATGGTGATCTACCAACTCCTACAGGGACAGAGGACCAAAGGATGAAAGAAAGCTAGACCGCAAAGTTTCACAAAATTGCTGATCCCAACTAGGATGGGACACAGTAGACTTAGTTCCAGCTAACCTCATGGTTAAATTACAAGATCACAGGAAAATCAATCTCCAGTCCAGTTCCAACAATGAAACAGAAACAGCTGCTGGTGCCATCATCAACAATAAGCCGAAGCACAAGAACAGAATAGGCAATATTTCAGCTACCAACCTGTTGCCATATGACAGGAGAGAGAGAGAGAGAGAGAGAGAGAGAGAGAGAGAGAGAGAGAGAGAGAGAGAACAGAGGAGACATGGGAGAGATTCCCACGACTTATGAATGACTTCCCTTATATTGGCTTTTATATTTCTCAGTCCATGAGATTTTTAAAATTGAATTATCGTACTAGACATATTGGTAATAAATATATAAGCATATACAGTTTTTATTAGCTTTAAACTTCTGAAATTTTTGTTATTTATTTTTATTATAATAATCTTTGGTGAAGAAGGGAAAGTTCTAATGGTATTTGAGCACTTGTTCATATAGTCCAATTCTCATTAGGGCTCCTGAATGAATAGGCTGATAAAAACTTGTCTGAAGTATTCAGCCAACAATCAAATTTTCAGCAGGTCTCAACTTCTAAATTTTGGGCAGTCAAGCTAGATTAATTAGGCCTGCCAAAAAAGAACCTAAAAACCCTAAATTCTTTCTAGACTAGAACAAGTAGAAGAACACATTGAATCTGGATTGCCAATTTAAAGGAAAAATTGGAGGCAAACAGATACGAAAAAAAAGGAACAGTAAAAATCTAAATCCCAAACTTTATAAAGCAATTTAAACCCAAAACTAAACTGTAACTGCACCCAGTTACTTCTAAGTTTGACCATTTTGACCTAGAACTGGATATGGTCCTCAGGAAGGGATGGCGAGAAAAATTGTTGAAAGACGATCAATAGTGGATGTTGAAGCCCCACAAGAAATGGAAACACTAGTCTGTTTCATAATACAGGTACCAAACATGTCCTAAATCTTTGAAAAAAATGAAAGCACATAGAATAAAGTGCTTCCAACTAAAAAAAAATGAAATGGAGTAAACAAAATAGCTTGGCAGGAGATCCAACCTGGATACTGGATCAAAGCCTGAGTTCCACCATTCTTCTCAAATATTGCAATCTTCTGGACACTACCAAATGCTGAGAATACCTAAATGAACAAAAGTTCTAGTAAATATTATTTCGTACTTCAACAAATGTATGACAGTGGGATAGAAAAAGTCTCTCACTGTGTAAAGAACATCAACTGTGACAGCATACTGCATGTTTTCTATTGCTGCAAGAAGCACGTTACTCTCAGGTTCCTTTATTTTCCCATCAGGACCAAGCGCAGGCTGAAAATAAATAATCATTAATCATAACAATTAAACAAAACCATAAAGTAAAGCTTGTGCAAAGCTGAAACAAACCTGCAAATTCCCCTCAATTGCAGATGGATTTACAGGTAGGTAAGGATTAGTGTAATCTCTGCATGATATTAAGTGGCATCAGATCGAATTTTACAATTATAATACACTCCAATCTGTAGATAATATACTATATCAAGTAAAAGAATAACAACAGGTATATATTAAAAGAAGTTGAATAACACTGACCAAAGGAAGACATATGCCAAAGAAAATAAAAAATTAGTGGACTAGTAAGAACTTCATTAGATAACACTTCCCAGAAGTAAATGAAAATTTAACAACAAGAAGCCATAATGTCTCAAAGGTAAATAAGAACTATAGTTATTACAAGGAAACAGCTATAACAGAAAATTGCAGTGAAGCAAGATCGGTGTTTAAACAGTAAATATTAGAACCTCATAGGATATAATTAAATGGGAAACTAATCAACAACTTAATTATTATAGCCATGATAATTAAAACTTCCCCATCAAAACATAGATATATGCCAGAAACTGCAAGAATGTGATAAGTAAAGCAAAATTTCCTTTTTTTTATTTCAATGTATACATCACATGGCATTTCATAGTGGCCATGTTATCTAGCTGATCAAGATCACAGTAAAGACATGCATATTTTATTTTTTCTATAGTCCATTAAGAGGCATGACATGTGAATAGAATAATTACTAAACAGTCAAACCCTATCTTCATAAGATATATGAAACCTATAACTTCAGTTCTGCTAAGTTTTAAGGCCTTTATTATTAAAGAATTTCATGAGAAGTCTAGATAAGCAGGAATTCATGGCTTGAGTAAGATGAATGATAAAGCAAGAGAGCATAACCTCGAGTCCTTAAGTTACACATCCTACAACAGAATCATGGCACTTTGTCCTTTTGGATGAAGATTGGGAAATGATCATCATAAGAAATACGAATCTTCTATGCAAAGAATACAGTAAACTTTTCCTTAATACAATTTGGGAACTTGCACTTAGATAATGGTTGCCTGTTAAAGTAGCCCAATGTTCCAATGCTTATACCAAAACACAATGCTAAAAGTTTGATGACCTGAGTTATTGCCTCACATTGGATGTAAAGGTGTATAAATCAACTCAATTAGCTCTAATATCTTTACGCATGTTCCAAAAGTGCTGCTTTAGAGTATATGTGAATACGAGTGTCATCTTTGAAATGGTTATTTAGAAAGAGTTTTTCTGGGAAATGCAAAATGAGATAAGTTCAAACTTTTTCTCTTATTGATAAATTTGAATCATTCCCTGGGTTATGGTTCCCTGGGTGGAAAGCATAGACTTGCTTTTGCTAGTTCGATAACGATAACTTCATAACACTGCCAATGCCGGTCCCAAACCCAGATTAAAAAGGTGGGCAGTTGCGTTAGATCACTGAAAACCAATGTAAAACTATGTCATGTCTCATGAATATGGATCTTAACCGTCCCAAATAATTGAGACTTACGGCTTTGTTATTGTTGTTGTTGGTAAAGAAAACTTTATTGTTGAAGTATAAAGACAGGTAATGCTAAAATAGAAGCATTAGATTATAATTTCAACAAGTCTGACTTAACAAGGACGATCAAGGAAGGAAAAGATGTTGCATCCATCATGAAGAACAGATTACAAGAATGAAGATGCCACTAATGGATATTGTAATCTACCTGGGCATCTAGACACAGAACTAGTGCACTAGCGCCAATCAGAATTACACTAAAGAAGCAGAAAAATCAACTTGGCATGTGCTAGGCCATCATCCTGTTTATGAGAATCGTAATCCTCTAGAATGCATAATTATGCATATGAGGTTAACAGGTTCCTAACATCTTGAGAATATCCAACAAATAAAGAAAATTTTAATTGACGCAGTATACAAAATTAATTAATCATATAGCTTTTGTCCAGGCAGCTAACTTTTATCATCACTAAATGAGACAAACAGCTATGAAGCAGTCACAAGATTTGATAAGTCAAATTATAAGTGGTCAGAAATGCAATTCAATGTAAACAGAAGTACAGATTTATAGCAAGGTTGACTGAGTGTAGAGACCTGCTGCGATGAGACTGGAACTTGATATTTAAATCTGTATGTGCAGAAAAAGAAATTCGTAGGTAGCAAGATGTAACATGCTCAGGAAGCAAGTACCTGTAAGTCATGAAAACAATCAGGAAAAGAGTGTGTATTGTCTTATAAAAATGTTCAAATGAGACAAACTGAGGAAACCTGGGGATACTTCTTCCATCCAACGCATTTCTAGCTTCTGAAGCAGTTGGTGCATCTGTGTATTGGATCAAAGCCTACAGAAGATGTGCAAAATGCTAATGTGAGATGCATTCCTGACTTCACAACTAGAATATATTGAAAAAGATGAAAGGACCTGAAAGCCAGCAGCCTTTTCAAAAGTAGCAATCTTGTGAACAAACCCAAAGGCAGAGAAGACCTAATAGACAGAAGTCTGATCAATACTGCTAACAAGAACTCTACCAAGTAAGATAGTGACTCTTTAGAGATCAAATGACAATCATGACAATATGGAAAACAATTAAGTCATCTCATATAACTTATAAGCGCAGAATGGCACCTGTAAGACAAAGGTATTCATCACAACTCCAGTGGCAACATATATGAAAAATTTTTACTTAATAAGATGAACATCATGCATCAATCACATTACTCACTGCCTCCAAAAGCCAGATCAAATGTGAGAAGGGACATATGCAGTTATCCTCCATAAGCAGTAAATTGATAAAATTACATCACTATCAAAAGAAAATTTTGACATAACATCTAAACTATGAAGTAGAGAATTAACATCCTAAAGAATGGAAGTTTAACCTCCAAAAACAGCTTCAGAAACAAGTTGAAGACACACAAGTTGGGTATAACCTACAACTTAAGGATGATGAGAATAAAGCAGCAGTTAGATATTAACATTCATTCAACAGTGAGATACAGAGAATCAGAACAGAATAGTCAAATGAAGAGATAGCAAAACCAACATGATATCTCTCCGAATGCAGATGCTGACAAAGAGATATACTCTGTGTTAACATGGACCTGATAAGCAATTCAGAGTATGTCCAAGGATTAAAACAATGTTAGCTTGATTTATATATCTATATATGATAAAAAAAGTCCCTCGTATCCCTTTAACTTTAAATAATTCAAATTACCAAAATGCTTAAAGCACAGGAAATTACATCTGAAATGCATCATAGGATTTTAGATAAAAGAGTCACACTGTAACAGAACTAACCAAGTGAATAACATCTATGCTAACATCACCAGCTTCGACACCCTCAATTGTAACAAGCAGAACATTCCCAGCAACCTCTCCAGAGACCTTATTGTTCACAATTTCTTGCCTGTTTGAATATTGGATATAAACAGTCTTACCACGAACTTGTGCAGGTTCAGATGAGGAGGCATAATATGAAATCATTGAGATGGCCTGATTAAGGTCCGCCTGAAAGAAACGGTACTAATAAGTAATAACAATGTTAAACTACTATGTTTCATGGACTTAATGTGATTGTCTAAAATCTAACTTTCATAAAGAAACACATTGTTAAGGAAGAAGAACAAAAGCCTAGCACAATAACTGTATATTTCACACCTTGCTTCAAATAATGTGTAAAAAGAAAATCACATATTCCTTTAATGAAACCACGAAAGAGGACTACATGATTTGCATCATTGCTTCATAATTTTAAAATAGTAGGGTTAAGCAAGAGGCTGGAATGGCATTTGGTGTTGACGATTTCTCAGTTTCAGATAAAATAATATGGAGTCTCTAGCTGTATTCTGTAGGCATCGTGTTGATACCATGATGTAGAAAACCTCTCAAAGAAATTAAAAGTACCAGTATCCTAGCCTAGTTCATTTCACATACAGAGGACCTCAAACTATAAATTTTATAAATGCTATTAAAACTTTAGTAACTTGCTAAAAGAAATCATTTGATCCATGTTTTGGGTGTATCATCCAACTGAGCCTCGAAAAATATTTTCAACCACATTAAATTAATGAGATGTTCCAGACTTCTCATAAACTAAATCGAAGACTATTGTTTCTTTTCTGGCTAAAAGATTTGATCTCTTTAAGTGACAAGAAGAAAAAGATGATGAAATCTTATTGATTTCGTCGTGATGAAATACTTTCATAGAAGAAGCTGCAAAACTGTATTGTGGCAGATAACTCAACAGAAATCTTCAATGTTGTAAATCACCGTAATGAACAAGGTATCGCCAGGAATTGGGGAGTCATGCAAGTGATGGACATAATCCTCCTCCTATCGACTTCTTGCATCTAATGACATACATTCTCCGCCAAGAATCTTTTTTTTATATTCATATGGAATTCAAGCGTTCAAAACAGGCTCTTCATGTTCCCCACAGATTCTTAAGTCTCGGACAAAGAGATCGCGACTTAAAACCGAAAGTTCAAATAGATAATTGAACAAGATAATAGCAAACCAAATTTCCAACATACAAGAAAAAGAACCACAGTGACATAATAAAACCGATAAAACCAACTCCAGATTAAAATTATGCCGATAATTTCGAAAAGCAGGTTCATAAATCGAGAAATATATCAAGAAACCGGGCTCCGACGCTTACGAACTCAACAAAAGCCTGGTTGCGATTGGCCCCGACGTTGCATTTGGTGTTGACGATTTTACCAAACGGCTTGCCGAGCTCGATTAGCTCCTCCTCCGTGCACTCCCACGGTAGGTTCCGGAGGTGGAGCACCTTCGACGGCGTCTGCGTGTACCGGAACTGCGGCTGCCCCGAGGAAGAAGACATCTCCGGGCTAGGGTTCGGGCGAACACTTCTCCGATCCCCCTCTGCGGCGATGAAATTTTAGCCAATACGACTGAGATCCAGCCGAAATCGGACGAATTGCAGGGTTAGGACGACGATTGGGGAAGAAGGATTGAGCGAATTTGATATCTCCTTTCGGAATTGAACCGTCGATGGCTTTGGAGTTGGGAGAGTATTTTAGATGGGCCGATCTTATATATAGATGACCGACTTGGGTTCGAGTCAGCTCCAATTTAAACCGGTTTGACTCGACCCGTTCCATTTGTAATTGGATGCAAACGCTGAAGCCACACTCAACCCATTCATGCGTTGGTCAGAATCCAAAATTATAAAATCACCCCTAAGAATTATGATGAAATTAATTAAGTACTTTTAGTATAATATAATAGAAATAACGATGATATTCCAAAAAAAAATTTTACTTTTTTTTTCCATAATATCATAGACAAATATGTATAAGATAATATTTTTTAGAAATAAATCATTTAGGTAATTATTTTAAATATTTTCTAGTTCCATAGAGTGGTGCAAAGTGTTAACCAATATCATACCCTAGAGTTATTCGGGCGACACATGACTAGATGAACCTTTGGATAGTGTATATGACTGGTTTGCTATCCTATTATTCAACAATGTCATATGGGATCACCTTAGAACCCTTTTCGCATGATTATTCCAAGTTTATGAAGTATATGTTTATAATTTGAATTATCTATTAAGTATTTATTTTTATCCGGTTATACGATCCCAAGTTAAATGTTTCCTACAACCCGTGTTCTCTTTGTAGGTCCTCAAGGGATCATAAGAGGTTTCAAGAAGGATGATCCTTTGCGAATAAACACACAAGGATATTACATAATTTAGACAATACTAGTTAAGTATGTGATAGATAGTATCGAAGTTGGATATGTATACGTAAAAACACTTGGCATGTAAACGTAAAGAACCTAGCGAGGCTACACTGAGGGTAACTAACATGCACAACCATTTGAGAGAAGGATAGAGACATACGAAAAAATGTTACTCAAAAGAGTAGGTATCCAAGATATGCATTTAGATGAATGACTAACATTTTACGTGAAAGGCACTACAAGGACGAGTGAGCTAGGAAGGACGCGTAGCGCACAAAGATTATGATGGCTGAGTTCGAGCTACGACTCGACGTTGATAACTAAATCCAATGGTACTTAAGGCAAGCGGTATCCTTGGTAAAGGATGAGATTATGCAAGGAGAGATGATGGGTTGCTTGATGATTAAAAGAGTTATGCAAAGTTCACAGATGTAAGGGGAGTTGCTAACTCGAAGAATTCAATACTGATGCAAGGGCTTATATATAAATGATGGATTGTTTGTGATCATCCTAAAGCAATCAAAACATGACGCCATTAAATATAAAAACTTTCTAATTAACATGAGAAAGATAAGTCTATAGAAGATTAAAGTGTACAATAAGTTCAACATATTACTAAGCCTTGAGGGGCCCGACGGGGCTTATATCGACGAAGAGTTATAATCTAGCAAGTGTATTTATGGTGGTAAAATAGTGCATAATTTGTTAAACAAGGTAGAATAGTCTAAGGGAATAGTGGTATTTGAAACTTTTAAATGAAAAGACGTAAAGAAAAAAGTTACTATAATGAGACAAATATCTATAAGGGATAAGTCTCGATTTTCTAGAAAGAGAATTATACGGATTGTAGAGAATTCTGGAGACGATATCATATGTGCAGCGAAAGATCATAAAACAAAAATCTAAAATTTTTCAAAAGATGTTTATTGTCGTACGAAGATTGACACACAAAAACCTACAAAATTGAAAACCACGTGTGAGATAGTTGTGTTACCTAGAGAGATCATATATATCTGAATTCCTATAGATATGTGAGAGAGAATGAAGGAAGTCAAGCGTTCTCCTCTCTAGCGGTGATCCACATAACAGGGGCTGCGAAGACGCTCCTCAAATCGTTGCCCAAATCTCCACACCTACTATTTGAGGAGGAGAAGAGGAGAGGAGAATAGAATGTGATAATTAGGAAGCCTAGCCTATGACCTTTTAGTTCTCTCTTTATTTATAAAGGTCCCTTGTCAACTTAACCCTAGTAGATCTTACTCTATTGGGTATCGAATCTCTATCGAATTACCAAAGTATCTTAAATTAGTTGATATCTACCCAATAATATATTATTAGCTCTTATTAGATCTCATTTATGAGATCCAATAATTCAAGGGCTTAATAGATATCCGATAAGATAAGGACTCTAACGGATATCTCACATCCGAACCTCTACTCGTCGCAACACTTACTATATATATGTGACCTTCCAGGCCTAATATTGAGCTAGCTGTGAGTCATACTTATCAGAACTCATTCTAGCTCAGTGAATTATTATCTCGACTCATCAAATACGAACGTTATGCTAGTACGTCGTAGTTCTCAAATGATATAGAGGAATTCAATCATTTAGATCTATATGTCCTTAATTACCATATACCTATAGTCCCTCATCCATTTAATATCCTAGAGATCATATGCTAGGCATGGTGCTGCCAGACCTATACGGTTTCTCCTCGAGTCTCACTTTAATCGGATTCTCTCGGAGAACTCTTTCTCTCTAAATATGAATGACCTTGGTTAAAAATTTATCTGAGTAAGAACATATGAGATATTTCTCTCATGATATCGAGAGTGGATGATCCTCTATTGATACTCAATATCCCTCGTAAGGTTCTATCACTCGCGATGATTAGTTGCGCTAGATTTGAAACTTTCAAACCTATAAGTCTGGTATCAAAGAGTGGAGTACTCATACATTACATCTTTAGTATCTTAAGTCTAAGGATCAAGTACATCTACTAGGACAACAGAATCGTTGTTTGACAATGAGGTATCATCAACCATCTAACATTTCGTGAGTGGACCAATCAGTGAACTCATTCTCTAATAAGTACCTGTACTATAGCCCTAATATCCCCATACGAGCAGCTATGAGACTAGTCACCTCTATCATATGGACGGGTATACAGTATACCAATATGTCCGGTTATCTCGATGTCATATGAATATCTATATTCATTCAACTATGAGTCATATGTAACTTGCGAGCATTGCCTTTGCGAAAAACTAATAAACTCTTCATTTAGTGGAACTAAAGAGAGAGAGGCACTAAGGTATTGAAACTCATACATAGTGATGTATGGGTCTCATGTCATAGGTAGTTACTCCTATTTTATTATTTTTACTGACGATTTCTTAAGGTATAAATATTGTACTTAAGGAGTATAAGAATAAATGCAAAACCAGACTAAAAAGAGTATCAAGACCCTTCGATTAGATCAAAGAGGTGAACACTTGAGTATAGAGTTCACACAATTTCTCAAGGACCATGAGATTATATCTCAATGGACACCTCCTTACACACCTCAGTTCATTAGTGTCTTTGAGAGGAGCAATCGTATACTGTTAGATATGATGCAGTCCATGATGAGTTTCGCCAACCTACCTATCTCACTCTGGAGATATGCCCCAAAGACCACAGCTTACCTTCTGAACAAAGTTTCAACTAAGTCGGTAGTGTCTACACCATATGAGATATAGAAAAATAAGATTCTCGATCTTAAGATCGTTAAGATTTGAGCTGCCCTGCCCATAAGACACAACCCCGACAAGGTAGATTCCAGGACAGAGCGGTATAAGTTCGTGGGATACCCCAATGAAACTTGTAGGTATTATTTCTATCACCCCAAGGACAAAAAAGTCTTCATAGCAAAGAGAACAATATTCATTTAAAAGGAACATATTCTTGGTGGAGACAATGAGAGCATGATAGAGTCATGCGAGATTGGAGAACCTAGCTCAGACACCATTCTATAGCTCGGGTCTGTTTAGGTAACTAGCACACAAGTTTTGACTTTACGTATGTCTGATAAAATGTCCCATCCTCCTAAAAGATATGTGAGATATATCAAATGAGAGTATGTTGAGGATATTGATTCTCAGAACTACAAGGAGGCTATTACGAGTATAGACACTAGAAAGTAGCAAGAAATCATGAATTCTAAGATGGATTTTGTGTACTCTAACAAGGTTTGGAATCTAGTTAATGTACCTAAGAGTATTGTACCCATTGGTTACAAATAGATCTTCAAGAAGAAAATTAGAGTAGATGGAAAGATTGAGACCTATAAAGCAAGGCTAGTAGCTAAGAGGTATCATCAAAGACAAAGTGTTGACTATGACAAAACATTCTCACCCGTAGCTACTCTAAAATCCATCTGAATTCTATTGGCTATTGCAGCATATTATGATCATAAAATCAAGCAAATGAATGTAAAACCCACATTATGTAATATCCCTCATTTTCTGAAATTTATTTATAAGAACCTATTTATAAATTGAAGGACCTATATGTAAATATAGGTATTTTAGTGCTTAAACTATTCAATTGAAAAAAAAACCATTTTATCCCATCATCTCATATGCACTCTGTTTCCCACAGGAGGAAACATAGGATGTCACCCCATAATTTTATATTTTTCCATTGCACATGCCATGTCACCCCCAGAATTCCCTACGGGAGCTACTCAGGTGACACATGAATGGATGAACCTTTATGGTAGTGTTTATGATTAGTTTGTTTCCTTATTCTATAGCAATGTCATGTAAATACTTACGAGGAGTTTTGATCGCGGCAAATCACATTGGATCCGTGCAACTATTCAGAGCTTGGAAAATATATGTTTATAATTTACATTATCTATCAAATGTTTGCTAAAATATCTACTTATGAGATCTTAACTTAAATGCTTGATTTAGCCTATATTTTTTTTTATAAGTCTTTAAGGGATCATAAAAGATTTTAGAAATATTAATCTTTAGTGAAGGAACACATAATGATATGGTACAATTTAAACAAAATCAACTAAGTTGGATAGCATGCCTATTTTTCATAATCTTCAAAGTACTCTTAATATGATTATCATAGTTTCCTCTTTTAAACATATGTAAGATCAAGGTAAACCCAATCTCATATATGAATTAACACTATTAATTATAGTATTTTTTTTAAATATTTAATTTTTTTTACCTCCACTAAAACATTATAACCAAGACAAACTAACGCGAAACCCAATATAAATCAATTTATATAAAAAATTAAATTATTGTTCTAATTGGTTTAAGAATAAGAAAAAAATAAAATACATACATATATATATATATATATATATATATATATATATATATATATATATATATATATATATATATATATATATATATATATATATATATATATATATATATATATATATATATATATATATATATATATATATATATATATATGTTAGGAAGAAGAACAAACAAATGAATAGACATCTATATCAATTACACTATTTTTAATAGATTTATGGTGGTTTAAACCAATTCACCTATGAAATACTACCAAAGAAACCGATCGATCCACAAAAAAAACGAAAAAAGGAAATACAGATTTTTGTAGATATAAAAAATGATTAATAGGTGAAAAATGGACACTCTTCATGGAAATTACACGTCTCCTTCGAGCGTTTGTAATGTAACGATACCAATCCTGTTAACATATTTGAGATCCTCTCAATGCCAATGCAGCTGTTGCTGCTGCAGCTTCGACCTCCCCCACTGAAGATTCATCAGGGATCGACAGAGCCAAGTCCTAGGACAAGGATCGCCATGGATAACCAAAATGGGCGTCTGGATTCGAAGCTAAACTCAGCAGCTCGCCTTCTTCCAAGCCTTTCGCAGGCCCGAGACTGCACCGATCCATCCCATGCTTCGCGAGTGCGTTGTTGAACTTGCTGATCTGCGAGCATCAACAGAGCAAGGACTCGGAATCAGTACTGTTTATGCCGACCAGATGTATGACGGAACGCGTAAGTGGGTCGATCGTCGTCTCACGGTTGCGTTAGTGCAGCTGAAGGCACAGACGCGGCCTTGGGCGCCTCGGTAGAACCGGAAGAAGGGAAGAACATGGATGTGAAGACTTCGGCACATGGCTTTGTGCTCCTCGCAATTGACTCTCAGAAGCATCACACTTGGATTCATCTCAGCTTGTTGACATATCTACGAAAAGAAGCAGCCAAACTCCATGAGAAGAAGAGTTGCCATGACAAGAGTGATCACACTATTTGGATCACGAACACGAATAGAACAGAACATGATGATTCGTTCTTCTAAATTGTGATCAGAAAATCTATGAGAAGAGTCAATAGCTGGATTGGAGACGTGTTTAACCTTGGGATGCAGAGCTTTGCAACCTCCACATCCTGGGGAATAGAAGTCGACGATTACGAGTTTATCCTCAGCATGCAGCAATGAGTGGACCAGTTGGTTTGTTGATTCGATCTCCGTCATATTTGATGAGGTGTTCTTCTCCCACCACCTAAAAGCTCGAGCAGCACACATTGAAGTGTTCTGACCCTGCATTTTGAGCAACAGCATCAGGATTCCTGGCAGATCATGTTTGGTTCACAAATGCGTTCGTTGCATCAAAAAGTTTCTCCGAGAGAAAGATATCACAGAGAAGTAAGCAAAAATTCAACAGAGAGGAACAAAAGGGAAATAGTCACATGAATTGGGGAAATTGGGTGGCTTTGGGGCCTCCATTCGTGTGAATCTCTCGGTTCTTTCAGCAGAGATCGCCTTCCCTTGATGTCGTTCTTCCAAGACAAGACATCCAAACCTGGAACATCTGTCTCCTTCCTCTCCAACCCAGTCTCATGAACACAACGAAAGGACAGACCACTCCTCAGAGGAACTGCCGTTGGGACGAGAAAATTATGGAGAATAGAAATGAACGGGATAAGAGAAGATGCTTGCTGTAGCTATTGTCGTTCCTTATATCTTGTTGTTATCTTTGGTCAGTGTCTCTTTCCCTACACTGTTTTGAGTTCAGAACACCGTGGCTGGCAAACGATCTTTGGTTCTTAATCTCGTCACCTTTATACCGGAAATTATCCCTCAATTCACAGTTCTCTTGGGTCGGTGTTCAATAAGAACTCTGGGTTTCCAGATAAGATCTACTCTCCAAAGCTGAGCACAGGAAATCAGAGCACATGAAGCCAGCTATTGCCGACGAAGCAAGAAGATTTAAGAGGATATCTAATCCTGGGTCCTGATAAGGTGGAAGACAAAAAACAACCGATTCATGGTATCACAAAAATTTGTCGCCTTTCGGATCGAGATGAAGCTGAGGCAGCAATTTGTCCTGTGTGTGAGTGAGTGTGACCATGCATGTGAATCGATTGAGCTGGAGAAAGAGAAGTATGCTTGAGATAGGATCGTAGCACAGAGCTGATAAGGTTGTTCTCAGTGAGCTCTGGCTTCCATACCATGGGCTGGTGAGACTCCTCACGCCCCCCGGATTCTCTCGTTCCTCTTCTGCCGCTTCTGCCAATAGACATCATGCAAGGAGTCCCCGGCAGAGGATAAGGTGACATTTTAACTCTCTCTCTCTCTCTCTCTCTCTCTCTCTCTCTGTGTGGTAGAGGATAAGGTGACACTTTAGCTATATTTCTCAAATGTGACTTTTTTACCTTCTCTCTCTCTGTCTGGTAGAAGATAAGGTGACAATTTTACTATATTTCTCAAATGAGACTTTTTTACTTTCTCTCTCTCTCTCTCTCTCTCTGGTTGAGGATAAGGAGACATTTTGTCTCTCTCTGTTTCTGAGATCAAAATATTGAAGTATGTTGGGTTTACTACCTGTGAGTGTATGACCTATCTTATGTTACAATCTATAAGGATGTTAGAGTCGCATTCTGATTAAATGAATAAAATCATAGGAAAATTATATAGATTGAATGTTGATGGGGAATTCAGTGTGCAGGACAAAGATTTTTCTTCTCAGATGAATCAGTGGGAGATGTTTGTCAATTGACTGTAGATACATCCTAATGAAAATGATAGATACAATGAACTCAGGACAACCAAGGAAAAGGAAAGGAAGGAAGGCATTTAAAGATTGGAAATTGAATCTGACAGTTGGTGGTCAAAATTATAAAATTTCTCATGTCTATACAGAGAAAAATGGATATGTTCATATTAGGGTTTGTAGGAATTGATTGCTGATCAGCAGTGAGAATTCTTTAGAGTTGGAGGTAGACAAATATTTTCTGAAAAGAGAGATAGAGAGAGAGAGAGAGAGAGAGAGAGAGAGAGAGAGGAAGGTCTTGATTTTCTTCAAATTCTTATGCTGCTGCTTATTTCTCCCATCATAAGATATGATCATAGAATTGTCAACAATGTTGTAGAGAGAGAGAGAGAGAGAGAGAGAGAGAGAGAGAGAGAGAGATTTTCTTCAAATTCTTATGCTGCTTATTTCTCCCATCATAAGATATGATCATAGAATTGTCAACAATGTTTTACAACTCTTCAGTTTGTTCATTAATTTATCTTACACTATGAAGTAATTATCTTTATCAACAGCAGAGTTATGATTTGTTAGGTTGTACATAAATTCAACATGAAAAGTAGGTACAAGATGTGATTCTCAAGAACAAACACATCTAAACCTTCACTTGCTCAACATATATTTCAAGTGGCTGCAACTTTAATGTTTTCTTCTCCCTTGCTTGTTTGATATTTAGTGTTTGCACCCTCCATCTTTTGTCTACAAAAACATTGCCTTCTCTATGAGGTTCAATTAACAAGAAACAACACTACCTTGTAAATTCCATAAATCACCCTCATCCATGAAGACACAAACTTCAAGAACTTGCTGCATCTTACCAGCAGCAATTACAGATTGCATAGACTCTCTCTATTTCACTGACACATCAGTTTCAGAACACTTTGCTGAAATAATATATTGTTCAAATTTCACTGACACCAATTTAATCTTTTTTTAATTTTTGCTAATGTGAGAAATTCTCTTAGTGTTATTTTTATTGGAAACTTAGTGCTATTTTCAATCTCTCCTTATGTATCAATATTTCCTAAGACAATTGTCATTACTAAATGTGGAACTCTTTTACAGCAGTTCATTTATAGTTTTGCATGTAACTTTATTGGTATACTAACCAAAAAAAAAAAAATTGCATCTAATAGTTTGAGGTTGGATCTTGAGTTAGAGTTTGTAATCTTCTTCTCTCATATTCTAGTATTTAAACAGCTCTCCACTTAGATTTCTGAGTAATTGGCTACTATATTAAGGTATTTGGTACACAAAATTGATGAGACATGATCTTGAGTTAAAATCGATGAGACACGCCGCTGAAGGACTCAACGGTGCTGCTGAAGTTGTTGTACGTCGGCCGATACGGTGGAGGCGGAGACGACGATGGCGCACCAAGGGCGAATCGCGCAGCGGAAGGGAGGGACAGGCGGCGAAGGAGAGGAGGGGAAGTTGGTCTTAGCCTCGGGCTTGCGAATGGCGATGGCGGCGACGTCCTCGACGGAGTCAAACGTGCCAAGCCACACCCGCGCCTTCTTCCAGATGTCCGCATCTCAGCCGCGAATCGCCCACACGACCGCTTTCGGACGCCACGGTACCGCACCTCTACCGTCATCACCGCGGCCGGAGCTCGGCCCTACCGGATCTCTTCTTCAACACACACGAAAACCAATGATTGGATCTCAAGAGGCGAGGAGGGAACTCGTGATCGATCAAAAGCAGAGTTTTGAAGTCTTCATCACAAATCCGTCTCCTTGCAATCGATCGCCCTCCAGACTGAAAGAAGACTTGGAATGCTCTGATTCTTTCTTATACCAATGAATCAATCACACTTCTCCTTCCCCTTCCCCTTCCCCTTCCCCTTCGGCCACCACCGGCGAGCAGCGACGAGCGATGCCAAAGGGCTGTGGGAAAGTAAAAAGAGTTGGACGAGTAATCTAGTGGTTATAAATAATAAAAAATTATATTGAAGCCATTTTTACTATTGTAAAAATTGGTAATCCACATTTACAAGAGCTATCTGTAGAATATTTAAAATAAATAAATAAAATTATAAATAGGAAAGAGGAGTTATCAATAGAAATTATATATCCTTTTAAGTGGTTGCCTAAAAAAAAAAAAGTCAATAGCGAGCTTCTATAAAAGAACAAAAAAATCTTATTATTAACGATCGATTGCGTGCGATTAATTCTTCCAAACTCGTCGGTGCCGCCGCCGCCTTCGACTCTCAGCTGTCTCGCCGCCCTCAGCTCATCATCCGAGAGGGATCGATCAAATTTTCCCCACAATTCTTTGGTATTTATCTTCGTTGATAGATATTCCGTGGGTAATTACAAGGGCGAGTGCGGTCCGGAGACCTTTAAGATGCGTCGATTCGCCACGGAAAGAGCCAAAAGGCTGCTAGTTGGTTCCTTCCGCTCTTCTCCTCCTCTGTTTTCCGTTCCCCTTTGTTCCTCCGCATCCGCAACAGCCGCCGCCATGGATTCGGCCGCAAGTCCTGTCGCTCTCGACACGATCAACCAGAAGGTTCGGTTTTTCATCTATTTCGATCATCAATGCCTTATCGAATCGTTCGCTCCCTTCTTATGTTGATTTCGCATCTGTTCTTCGCATACTTTTCGTGCTGGTTTTGTAAAGTCCTATTTCTTCTTGTTTCTCTATTCCTTACTGACTGCTCGGAGGCGATATTTGGTCAATCTGTGGATTTGGTTGTCAATTTGACCACTTTGATTAATTTCTTATTTGGTTCTTCTCGTTGATGGGTCGTGCTGCTTTGCATCCGCGGGTTATGTGTTACTGGTTTACTCTTTCATTCAAAAGCGATACCTTTTAGCTGAACACATCTAATCTACATATTTTTGGACGCAAAAATATGAATGTCATTTGTGTTCCTCATTTGGTGAAAGTTTTCCTAATCTACTTTTATTTATTAATATTATTGTTTTTCTTTATTTCTTCTGTTGTGCAAGAAAATTTTGTTTGACTCCTTAATTAGGTTTCCTGATTGTTGGGTTTGAACATTTATGTATTTTATTCTGCCAAAATACATGTTTGAAGATCAGAAGTGATTCGGCAAGTGGTTTGGTTAACAGGCATTGGTAAGGATAAAATTGATTTAGCAGGTTTCATGACCTATTGAAGTGTTGGTATATTGCATCTTCTGGTTGGCATGGTTAGAATTTGTCCATTTCTTCTATACTGTGCTCCATATTTTGTGCCGATCACAAGCAAGAGAGCATTGTTTTTCGAGTGGATCCACTGTTGCTAACTCTTGTAATTCTACTCATGTCATATTGCCTGCATATTTTGAGTATTTGTTTCAAATTGTTTAACGCCTCCTACTTTTTGCCTGGTTTTAGTTTGCACTTAAAGAACAAATGGCACGCAGATCAATAACAAATATTAAGACAACTTTCTTTTCCATCAGGTTTTAAAATGTGAATATGCTGTCCGTGGTGAGATTGTTACCCATGCACAGGTACTTTCTTTCTCTTTGCTGTATGTTCCATATCTTTGTTTTCTCTTTCTCTAGATGCACTTTCCTATGTTTGTATTTCCTAAAGAAATTATTGTATCACCGTCTGTGCAATTCTAGCGTTTGCAACAAGAGCTGCAAAGCAAGCCAGGGTCTCATCCCTTCGAGGAGGTATGTGTGATTTTTCTTATTCCTTATTATACAGTTACAAATAGGCAGTAATTTTTCTCCTTTTCTCGGTCTTCTTGCCATTTCTTTGTTATTAAATATTAGGTAATTATTATTTTGATTATAGTCATCGTCTAATT
This sequence comes from Musa acuminata AAA Group, assembly GCF_036884655.1. NCBI lineage: Eukaryota > Viridiplantae > Streptophyta > Magnoliopsida > Zingiberales > Musaceae > Musa > Musa acuminata. The sequence goes on along the minus strand of NC_088358.1, from coordinate 28,688,606 downwards.
TATTTGTTTTCTCACAAATTCATTGAAGAATCCAATGTTCTGTGCAGATACTGTACTGCAATATTGGGAATCCTCAGTCTCTTGGTCAGCAGCCCATCACCTTTTTCCGTGAGGTGTGTGCTTATACAAACGATTTTCTAGGACAGTGAAACCCAGTTTCTCTCTGATATCTAATTGTCTATTTCAGGTTCTTGCGTTGTGTGACCATCCACCTCTTCTGGACAAAAGTGAAACCCATGCCTTGTTTAGGTATATGTGAAGCATTATTCTGCATCGTAATTTTGTTCCACCTGAACTATTCTGAGCCTAACAGAATATGTCTTATGCTGTTTTATGTGATATGTTGGCAGCACTTTTTGAAAACTTTGAGTCTTCAGATATTTCTATTAGAATTTGAAATTTTGGTGTAATTTCCTTGTCATCAATAGCCCTTGGATCATTTATCTCTTCCTTAGCTTTTATTCTTTAAGATGGAAAATAGTTATATCCAGGGCCATTGTGCTAGAAAAATAGTCTGATACAAGCACCAGGGTCTCTGCATTTCTCTTAGCATTCTATCAAATGTCCAGAATCACATTATAAACTGGTGCTTTTATGAGAGTTCACACTTCACACTATGATAGTCCTTGTTCCAAGCAACTCGAGCTGAGCAGTGTTAACTAGTGAAACTCTGGTTTTAGTAATATGGAATTACAGATGAGTCTTGTTGCAGCAGCATCAGACAGTGTGGAACCAGATATGTGCACAATTTAATAGAACATTTTGCATGTCTAAGATTTTTTTTTTGAAACAATTTTTGACAAGATATCTAGGTTCTAGGTAATGTTGAGAAGTTAGCCTGTTGGAGAGTATGAGCCTTATGAAGGCCCTTTTCTTCTATTCATATTGGAGATTCTAAAGAACATCTCATTGATATAGTAAATTTTATTCTCCACCTAGTTATGCAACCTTAAACTCAGATCATTTGACTTATATCAATAATTATATAAGTACAAGGGTGAAATATCTAAGTTATCTGTGCTGCATTTCTCTGAACATAAGTATTCTGTCCTTAGTGCCGATGCAATAGCAAGAGCATGGCAGATTCTCGATGCGATACCTGGTGGGGCTACAGGAGCTTACAGCCATAGCCAGGTAAGAATATGCTCTTATTGCTTGCACAATTATTTTCAGTTCTAGTTACGAAGTCTTAAGGACCTTGGTGTTGGTCGTTTTACAGGGTATTAAAGGATTACGGGATGCAATTGCTGATGGAATAGCTGCTCGTGATGGTTTTCCTGCCAATCCAGATGATATTTTCCTTACAGATGGAGCAAGCCCAGGAGTATTTGTTCCGTCAGTTCTTTTCATGATAATGATGAGAGGTGTTACTGTTTATACTGATTGCCTTTTTTCTCCTGACTTCAGGTGCACATGATGATGCAGTTGTTAATAAGATCTGAGAAAGATGGCATTCTCTGCCCCATTCCTCAATACCCTTTGTATTCTGCATCCATTGCTCTTCATGGTGGCTCTCTTGTATGTTTGTTCATGGATATGTTGAACTTAATTGATCTTTTTTCTGCTATATCATGTGGATATAGCTATCTGCCCAAAAAAGCTAATTGCTTGAATTGCTATGATCAGGTTCCGTACTACCTCAATGAATCTACAGGATGGGGCTTGGAGATTTCAGAGCTACAAAAACAGTTGGAAGATGCTCGATCCAAGGGCATCACTGTTAGGTCATTGGTTGTGATAAATCCAGGCAATCCCACCGGACAGGTTTTTTCTTCTTTTTCTTTATTTTAAATTGGTTAACATTATTGGATACCTTACAACAGAATATTCTTCAAAGGATCACATATCATGTTTAGCAAAGGAAATAAAAAATGTCTGCAAATTATATTAAAAGGCGGCTAGTGATCTTCGGTCGAAAGTTCAAAGGAATTCTTTTTCTAGGATTAGCTGCAATGCCATGAATTAGGAGTCATTACTAGAAAGACATCTTTGTCCATTACCATAGGCTGTTATAGGAAACATGTACTTTTCTATATTTTAATGTTGGTTTATCATGTTTTATCCCTCAAGGTTCATCTTTGAATAATAATATATTGTGGTGGTTCTGCTGATTCCTGACAGCAAATTTTTTCTACCCCTGGTTCGTCTATAGTATCAGAATGCAAACGTTAACCTATTGGTTAAAGTACTCTGATTAAGTAGATTTTCTGGTTTTCTCATGTAAAGTGTTTCCACAGGTTCTTGCTGAAGAAAACCAAAAGGAAATAGTTGAGTTTTGCAAGAATGAAAGGCTGGTTCTTCTGGCAGATGAGGTGAGGCAAATACAACCAATATTTTGAATTAAACACATATTGTAGACTTGGTGTATTGCCACTAAAGGTTTAATCGATATCTACAAGAAAGGCATGACATGGGTTAGAGACATCAATTTCCCTCACTTGACTGTGGCCATTAATACAATGTGCCAAATATTGTAGGTATATCAAGAAAATATATATGTTGATGACAAGAAATTTAACTCATTCAAGAAGATTGCAAGATCCATGGGTTACAGTGATGAGGATCTTCCTTTAGTATCATTTCAGTCAGTTTCTAAAGGTATGGTGCTCTCCAGTCAGATGATAAGCATACATTCGAACTTGAAAGCAAGCATTCCTTACTGTATGTTGTTTCCTTTTCCATTAGGTTACTATGGAGAATGTGGAAAAAGGGGAGGATACATGGAGGTAACTGGCTTCAGCGCTGAAGTTAGAGAACAAATTTACAAAGTGGCATCTGTAAATCTTTGTTCCAACATCTCTGGCCAAATTCTTGCAAGCCTTGTCATGAATCCACCAAAGGTGAGTACATTCTTGCAGCTATCAAATCATTATCACGAGAAATAACTTGGTTGAGCTTGCAGGTTGGAGATGAATCATATGAATCCTTCGATGCAGAGAAAACTGGGATTCTTTCGTCCTTAGCCAGACGCGCGAAGGTGATATCATCATTGCCTCTTCTGTTCTTTAAATAGACACTTTATTGCTATCACAAGGAAAAAATTACTGCACAACTTGGAATTGCAGTATTACTTGCATTTAAGATTATCAAACCTTACTCAGGAATGCGTTTGACATCTAAAAAGTGTTGTGCTGTGGATTGAAAATAATGATCTCTTGGTTGACTTGCTACAGGCTTTGGAAGATGCATTTAATGGTTTGGAGGAAGTAACATGCAACAAGGCCGAGGGAGCAATGTATCTTTTCCCGCGGCTGCACCTACCAAAGAAGGCAATCGAAGCTGCCAAAGCAGTTAAAGCAGCACCGGACGCATTCTATGCTCGCCGCCTTCTTGATGCTACCGGTATTGTTGTTGTTCCTGGATCCGGCTTCGGACAGGTGAGCTTATTTCTCTGGTCACTTACCTCTTCTCTTTTCGACAAGAATGCTAATCGTGTGTAACATTAGTCACTCTCTCTACAACTTTGTTTGATAGCTCATTCTCTTCTTTTGGATCATGAAAGGTCCCCGGAACCTGGCACGTTAGATGCACAATCCTGCCGCACGAGGATAAGATCCCTGCCATCATCTCCAGGCTCAAGGCATTCCATGAAGCTTTCATGGAAGAGTTCCGTGATTAAACAATCCTGCAATGTTAAGCTGCCATGCCCCACAATTTTTGAAGAAGCTTTCTCATGGGTTTTTTTTGCATCATCACCCGACTAAAATAAAATATGAGTTTCTGGGAGATTGTGGCTGAGAAAACACAGCGATAGAGGTCATCTATCGTGCTGGTCGCGTTGGTGGTGGCCTTTGCCTTTTTGACTCTTCTGTTTGATTTAAGGGCTATCTATCATTAAGCGAAGACTAATTTGTGAAATCCTTTACATTTATGTTTTAAGTGAAACTAGTCTTCAAAATACAAGAGAATAACATGTAATAAGAACAGGAGTTCATGATTTATAATTGCAATTTGCAGCTCTTTTTTTGTTGTATTTAGTTGTGTAATAGCATGTAATAAGAACTCGACTTGCATGCAATGTATTGTAGCATTGAACTTGAGCCATTAACACAACGAGAAATCCATTCGTCCCAAAAATCAAAATTACAACAGGCAATACCATGACATTTCACCAGCCGTCAAAGCTTGAATACTTGTTTTCTCTTAAGAAACAAAAGTAGCAGTTCGATCATTCACAGAGTTGTTTACTGAATGATAATTCCATTACTAAGCAACCAAAACACAAGTACTAACAGCATCCAAGCAAATAATGGTGCGTACTCTGGCAAATATGTTGAGATGGAGAGAAAAATGGGCGAGGAAGAGTACATCGCCAAACATTTTATAGGCGAGCAATGACAGCTTCCACCTCAGAAGGTGTATAGAGATGATAAGTGGGTGCTACCTTTGCAATGTCCACATTATTTGGAGTCACCTGCTCGATCAAATTGTTTTGTCTAAATTAGTCAGGCCACAAATGCCTAAGGGTTACTCGAATTGCATTACGTGGCAAGCCCCAAAACATAAACCAAAGGATGTTTATACCTTTTCTTCCATGACTTGCTTCAAGATGGAAAGAGCTATGGTTTCAGCTTCTTGAAGGGTTAGGTCCTGCACAAACAGCAGCGTCAGCGATCATCTTAATCACGATTGAAGACCAAGTAAATTATTAAAATTAATGATACCCAGAAAATCCTCTATGCTGATCGATACCTTGTTGTACTGCTCTTGAAGAGAGCTATCAGCTCCTTCGGATCCTGAACCAATTGCTTTCGCATTGCACTGCCAGAATGTGCCAGACGGATCTGTGTAGTACCTGCAATTCAATACATGTTCAACTGTAGAACTCATAATACAGGTGCATACAACATGGAACTTGGTGTGCAATCGTAGATGAAGTGCAATTATCCATACTGAGGCAGGCAGGCAAACTTTTCACGTGCATAATCTTCCTACTGGGGAAGGAATTACACTGAATAAAAGAATGTAATGCTAAGTAACGAAAATAAATTCTCTTAAATCTGATTCAAGTCAACTTATTTTTAGATGGAACCAAACTAACTCTGTGACTACTCCACTTGATCAAAATTATATCAAAATACCCACCAATTTTGATGAGATAATTACCAGGAAATTCACCATTACATATTTTATCATGGTTCACATAGCAAGTGTTATCAAAGCATTTATCATCATTCAGTTGTTGTTTTGGCCTCTGCCTAGAGAAAACATTAATAAGTTGGATTTCCGAGAATGAATATTGCATAGAACAATCTAGACAAACTCAAGTTTTCTTAACAGGTACACAAGGGAATTAAATTTCTTGTACTTACCAAAGCCTATATACCATAAAAAAACATAAATGTTCAAATAAAAATAAATATGCAGACAAAAATCTATAAATGACCGATGTAACGAGTGGCCAAAACATATGCAGACTGCCATTCGAAAGAACACTGACAAAATTTAGAACTTAGAGAATGTACCAGACATGACAGTTACATTCCACAAGTACTTGATGATATATTTAACAAATACACAAGTAATGACTACTTACAAGCTGGGTCCATGTTCGTCATGACCAGCAATCAGAAGAGAAACCCCAAAAGGTCGTGACTGCAAAAAAAAAAGACTTGTTAGAAACTCTCATACTATCAACCAAACGTTTGCTGTTTGACATACAAACAAGTATCTACTAACTCCATCCTCATATTTGCAACAGAAACTATGTTTGCAGATAGTCAATAACCTGCTCTCTATATGACTGCCAATAGTTCCTAATTCAACAATGTTAGACAGGGAACTTGTTGCAGTAATACCTGGTATACATGATGCAAAACAGAGTGGTGTGGTAGTACAAACTCATACTCTAATTTGATTTAGCATCCATCAACAGTCTAATACAACATACTAATGCAAAAGATAACTAAATTTAGAGTAAAAGGTGAGGTGTAGTGTGGATTGTAAGAACACTAGAAGCCAGAGCAATGCAAAATGGAGGGGCACTGTAGTGGAATCCCAGAGTTCTTATGACATCCATCATTACCCTAAGATGACAGACTAAAGCAACAAATAACTAATTCAAGCGAATAAGCATGCTTATCAAGCCATTAAGAAATATTTCAGATAAAGCCATAAGACTATCAGAGAAAGCTTTTATGATGAGATAAAACTTATCCTAACAAACCAAATATTTTAAAATTAAAAGAAATACTTCAAATTTAAAAATCCCTAAAAAACAGCAAAAGGGCTCTCAACTAAACAAAAATAAACTTAAAACTTGATTACTGTAAGACTGGGATGTATTAATACTGAATCAAACTAGAATGCTCAGTGGTTCAATCCAGTAACTGTACAAGGAAGTTTGTTTTCGATTTTGATTAACTAAAAACGGAATACATTCAGTTTGAGATTTGACACACTGATCACTCCACATAACACAAGATATATGGCACACTGATTGCTCCACATAACAAGATACAACTATGTTCTTAGTACATTTTGGTTGGATTAGCACATAATATTTGTGATGCAATTTCTAGTTAGTTTTGCTATTACAGAGATAACATATTCATAAACAAAGCACTCGGTAATCAAGATATAATTTGCATCTCCACATCAAAACTGCTAGAAATTAATTGGTAAGAAGGGCAAGTGATAGTAACCATGGACTCTTCATCTCCTTCACCAAATCGAAGAGCAAGATCACACAGTGCTTGGGTAGTGGACTCAACAGTCATAGGCTCACCATATGAAAACCTATGATTCTGGTAGACAATGAGGTCAATAAGTAACAATGAGTTATATAAGCTATTTCACAAAAATGCCATCAAACGAAATAAAAGAAACCTGAGTTTCAACACGAGCATGCTCTACAAGAGTTCGTGCATCAGCTATCAGTCCACTCATTGCACAACCTATGTGCTCATCAATCTCCATAATCTTCTCCACACTGCTTGGTTCCTTCAAAAAGTAAGATAGAGTCAGCAGTGAGAGACAAGGTTAGCAGCTAAAAATGATACAAAAGGTGGTAACAAGCTTATGCTATGAACAATTGTGATTTTGCAAGAATGTGTAGCTGATATAAGATGCAATATTCCAGCTAACAGTCTCTTCCGAGGATAAGATACATCAAAAAGGAAAGGCAAGGCCAGATACCACCATTTTTTCTGTTTTCTTTCATGTCTTCTTTCACCTAAATCACCAAACTTACTATAAATTCCACTCGGTTATGGCTAGAACCTGTGGTCGTCAAATTTTTCAATAACAGTAGATCTACTGCCATTTAAATCTAAAATCAGATAACTGTGTCAATTCTTTTTCTTGCTAAATATCACATGAATCTATTGGGGATAAATCAAACTGGAATCTAAGACCTTGCTTAAATTAATCAATTTTGTCAGCATTTAATTGCATGCTACAAAAAGAAATGGTTAGATAACAACAGAACAAAATCAGAAATTGACGAGAGTATCATTCAGTATCTAAAGAACAAGTTAGGGAACCACAAAATTGAAAATTGTGCGGGACTCAGGAACTTAAGGGCTAAAACCACAATACGTTTTCTTTCCTGGGCTTCAGAAAAGGGTATCACTGAACTTTCTCTCCATTATAAATTTTAGTAGGAGAAATTACTCATGAGCTAGAAATCAACATTCAACAATTACAAGGTAAGGCAACTATTTGGGTGGGCTATATGGATTTTTCACCATCATGTCTTTCTTACTACTCAAACTAAGAGCCCTTATATCTCTATTTACAGTTTCGAATAGAGTTCTGTAAGTCTTCCTCTGTCTCACACCAGCTATCCTATTAACTCGTGTCATTTAACTAGCATGTCTCATTTGAACATATCCACACCATCTTTAACAATTTTTCTTATTTTATACTACTCCTCGGTTTTCCATGGATGTAAACGTTTCTTACTCTATTTTTTGTAATAGAAATAATAATATTGGTGACAAGAATATGTTTTAGTTGACAGATCAATATAGTCAAACCTGACATTTCAGAACTGGACGATACATTCTTTGTCCAGAAACAGGTCTTGAACATATGTTCCACATCAGAAATAAGAAACAAGTAGCATATCATTCATTGAATAAAACAAGCCAGGTCTTTACCAAAATCGCAAAAATATCAAAGTATTCTGTATCGATACCAAAATAGAATAAGCAATCAATTCAATTCAATATTTTTAATTTCCCAATAAATCCATTTCCATCAAATTTTTGGGAAAACTAATGTCCATTGCCACCTGCTCATAAGTTACAAGGTCACTTCCCAGCATATCCATTTCTTTCCATCCTCCCTTTCTCATTTCTCTCTCAATTGTCTCTCCTCTGGACCCTTTCTCACATCATTCTCTCTCATCCCCTTGCCTTTTGACCCGCTATCAATTACCATAGAGAGAATTCTCCTCATAATATCTGGAGGATATTTTCGCTGCCCCATCAATCACATTCTCACTACTTCCAAGACTACCCCTTTATTCTCCGTCCTTGAGGTGTGATCCAACATACGGCAAGGCAAAACATCAAGTAACGGATATCATTGTCTCCATTTCGTCGATGATAATTCTATCTATCTTTAAGGTGGAACCTAAGATCTGTCAAGGTCCATGTCGATCAAAGGAATGCAAGTCAAAAATGGGTCAACAAAGAAGAGAAAAACGCAAAAAAATAAAAGAATCCAAACCCAGATAACACAGATTAGCCTCTAGCAAAAAGAAACTCTTGGACTAGGGTTAGTAAGCAAACCAGCAAGGGCGAGGTCACGCGCTTCTCGACCGCAAGCACTACGCCTTCCTTCGTCCTCAACCCAATGGCAGTCGAGCCCAACTGCCACCAGAATCAAACGCGTTATCTCAATAACATTTCGATATCGCAAAAGGAACCAAAACAAAGAGGGGAACAAAAACCCGACCTTGATGGCCTCGATGGCGTACTCGACCTGGAACAACCTCCCCTCGGGAGAGAAAGTGTTGACACCTCGATCGTATTCGGTCCTTCAGTCAAGAAACCCCAACGAGAGAAGGAATGAGCGATCGAAAGAGATAATAGTGGAATGACTGCACGAAAGAGGCGGGGGAGGGGCATGGGACTCACCTGGTGAGGAACATCTCGACGAATCTGAGAGAGATAGAGAGGGAGAGAGCAGTCGGCGATGACGGCGGTAGTCGAGGTTTGGGCAATCCGCCGTCCGCGAAGAGAAATCGTTCCACGGAGAGTAAAGGCTATTCGAGGGTATTTTTGTCACACCATAAAGATAGGAAAAATCAGTTTATAAAACAAAATATTATTATTTGCACGTGACTTGCACGTGCATACTGTCATCGTAATTATAATTACTCATTTTGTTTTCTTTCGGGTTTTAATAATGAATATAATGGCATTATTAGTATTTTTAATTCGTTAATATTTTTCATAATGTCAATAATAATACTATTGGTGTGGGCCAATTGGGCTCTAATAATCAGCTAAAGCCCAAATGCTAATAATGAGCTAAATGACATATCACATCAGCTTGCTTTCCCATCCATTACAATAAGCATTTTGGCGCTCTGCAGATTGCTCGAACACCTCGTTCCCTCTCCGAAGGAGCAAGAAGAGGCGGAGGACGTGCAGCACGGTCCTTCCCCTATCGAGCACCTTCAGGTATGCCCTCCCAAAAACCTCCGGGTCCCCCCTTCGTTTTCTTCCAAAGCCCTAAATCTTTGGCTCCTTTCATCCCTTATCTTCTCAAGGTCGAGTCTTTCTTGGATCTTCAGCTTCAAGAATCGCCGAAACCAAATGGAGACGATCCAATTTGGCTTTCTTGATCTTCTTTCGCTATGTGGATGAAACTAATTACAACTCTGATCGGATCTTCTCTGGTTGTGTTTGATTCGAGCTGAAAATTTTCATATTTTATCGATATTTTGGCAAATTCTACCACATATAATTGAGTATCGTCTGTCAATCCAAAATGCTTGATTGTGTCGTTTGATTATAGACGTGATTCGAAAACTTGGGTTCTTGACGGGTTTCATCTGATTTCTCGAGCTTAGGTTTCTGGTTTTGTTTATTCTTTCTCGATAAGGTTTTGTCTTGTCACTTAGGGTGACCTTGGGTTCTTGAGTTAGAAAAAAATTGAAGTAACAACTGTGCTTTTGGGCTAAGAAACAACATTATGATAATCTTACTCAGCATGGCAACGATGTATTATTGGGCAACGACACAGCTAAGCGGAGCAATGCCCCCAGAAGTCACTCTATTATTATATCGTTATATCATTAATTATGCTCCAGCCTTCTGCAGTCTTTTCATGGTGGCCTCCAGCCTTCTATTCTTCAATGTTTAGAATAATATTTCATGCTAATCCAGTATTCTAATGATTTTTTGCTTCTACATTACCTACTAAATACACATTCTAACTAATGCCTTCATGATGTATTGCCTACTACATAGTTGAAATTTATAATTGCTTGTTAGTTGTAACTATTTAGTGATGGTGTATGACATCAGTTGATCTGGTAGATTGTTTCATTTATTAAACTGTCTCCTATCCTTCAAAACTATGGTGATCATATGAAAGAGGCTGCACATGTATGCAATGTTAAGAATTATTGGTTGCATGCTGTATTTCTTCTGAGGATATGTGTTTTCTCGGGAGAGTGGAAGAATCACAGTTGCAAATTTGCAACAGGCAGACTATTCATTTTTCAAGATTTGTATGAGCACCTGACTAGCCATTTCTAGAAGTAACTGACTGGTATGTATGAAGCCAAACCTTCTCTTATGATAGATATGGAATGTGTGATACCTCGTAAGCACTACCTGAAAGCTGTTTTGTATGCAAATGCTACTTTGAGATGCATTTAAGAGACATATATGGTTCTATCATTTACTGTTACTGTCGAATATGTCATGTGATCTTGTTGATTTGTTCTGAAGGCCTCTGGGATTGCTGCTATAGATGTTAAAATGCTAAAAGATGCTGGGCTCTGTACTGTAGAATCTGTTGCATATTCACCAAGGAAAGATCTTTTGCAAATTAAAAGAATCAGTGAGGCAGAAGTTGACAAGATTATTGAAGCAGGTATAGTTTCTTTGTCCTTGTCTTGTTGTGTGGTCTAGAAATGCACATATCTGTTGCACAATGATTTATATCTCTAACAGAACCTCTAGAAGAATATTTATGGAGTGATTCTTGACAGCTTCTAAGTTAGTACCACTGGGTTTTACCAGTGCAAGTCAACTTCACGCTCAACGGCTTGAAATAATTCAGATCACATCTGGATCTAGGGAACTTGATAAGATCTTGGAGGGTAACTCTTTTATGGGACTAAATTCTATGATTTCTCAATAGCTGTACATACTTATAATTTTGGTATATGCAAATGTAGATCATTTTGTTTTCTAATTTATCATGGTTTGCTCTGGACAGGAGGAATTGAAACTGGATCTATTACTGAACTATATGGTGAATTCTGCTCTGGTAAAACTCAGCTGTGTCACACTCTTTGTGTCACTTGTCAGGTATTCTTTTTTGCATGATTATGTTTATGTATGTTAAAATTGCATTTTTCAATTCAATCATTCATTTTGGCCAATTTATGTGCATTTTGCAATTATGTTCATGCTTAATGTAGGCCTGAGATTTTGAGCATCACAAGACAATAAAACTACTATATTTTGATAGAATATGTGTGAATGTCATGATTGAAAAGGATGTTTATAGGGTTTTATAGACTTGTAGTTATATATTTTTAGAAAAATCTTTTGGTCTATTTTTCCTCCACTTCAATGCCATTCCTTAAAAATGATGAATCGAGTTTAATTTCAGCTTCCCTTGGATCAAGGTGGTGGTGAAGGAAAGGCACTATATATTGATGCTGAGGGTACCTTTAGGCCCTAAAGACTTCTTCAGATTGCTGACAGGTTTTACAGAAACGTTAGGGTAAATTAAGAACATTTTAACAAATGATCTTCTATAAACATGATTGTATTAATAAAATTGACAGGTTTGGATTGAATGGTGCTGATGTTTTGGAAAATGTAGCTTATGCTAGAGCATATAATACTGATCATCAATCAAGGCTGTTGCTGGAAGCAGCATCAATGATGGTGGAGGCAAGGCATGTTCCTTCTAATCTTTGTTATCTCTCATTTCAGTTGATTGTAATATGGCTGGTCAATATCTTGCCATCAAACCAACATGCCACTGGAGCCATTTTCAGAAGAGAAGTTTGCAAACTGCATATAATTGAACTGGTAAACAAGAATACTAGTTGACATGTCCATCTCATCTCTTGTGCTCAATGTTTATATCTTAGACTATTAATTCCTGAACGATGTGACCTATTGTTGTCTTAGACCTCTTTTATACAAGCATCTTTTGCAGATGGCGACAAACAAAATAATAATGGTTGCTTCTCTAGTATTTCACCAAGTATCGTCCCATATGGTGATGGCTTCAAAACCTAATATCCGTGTTAATATTAACTTAAGTTCATTGTATGCACCAACTCTTGGTTTCTTCTCATTCATAACTGTGAACATGAGCATTTGTCATTTATTTTTCCTGTCTCATCTATTGATAAATTGTCAATATAAATTGAGTGGTAAATATGTTTTTAAGCTTCTTGAAAATAGATAAAAGTGTGATCCTAATCTGGTAAGGTTTCTACCTGATAATTCCTTTATGCCTGTTCCATAAACAAGCTTTCCATTTTGAGGTTATATCTTCTCCATGTAATGGATGCATCCACTAAAGACTGGAGATGGCTGATGCAAAGTGACAGGTGACTCTTATGAGCTGAGGGTGTTGCCCGTGGAACCACACGGACACTAGGCATTGGTAGAAACCTCCGAGTTGGAGATGCTACCCCTCCTAATGAGAACTATCTGCTTTGAGGATGATGTGTGTCTGTAGTTAAGTGTTATCCCATGGTATAATAACCCATAGTCTGAACAAGGACTCGTATCAGGCCATATGGTCCTATAGCAGCCAATCTTTAAATTTTTAATATTTTCTTCGGTTGATATCTGGTTGTATGGCTCAGTATACTGCTTGGTACACCAGTGCCATGCCAGTCCAGTAGGTTACTGAAACTGGTACCGGACCAGTATTTAAGCCTTACCATTGCCTAACTAAGAGCCTTGCTTTTAAACAAGTTGTTGAATGAAGGATCTAAAAGCTGGGATGACTCGAATAATAGTAGTTCGATGCAATGATGATTAGAAAGACTATTTGCCAGCTGCTATTTCATATGTCCAAGTTGTTATAAGAGTTCAAAATGGCGTAAAATGAATATAATATTCAGGTTGACATCGTTGTTGATGAATTGATCAATTAGATAATTAAGTTGGTACTTCTGTGCATGTTAGTGCTTCTGCTCATAGGGAGCATGGATCCACATTGAATTTGTAAGGTTGGATATGTTTGATTGTGTTTATGGTGGGATAAAACTTGTACTTCTCAGGCCAATCTTTCTTTTAGGTCCTATTTTCAAATTGTTCCTTCTTAAAGGAACTAATTGGACTTTAATTCTTATCTAGGTTTGCTCTTATGATAGTAGACAGTGCTACGGCTCTTTACAGAACTGATTTTTCTGGAAGAGAAGAGCCGTCAGCCAGGCAAATGCATCTGGCAAATTTTCTTAGGAGCCTACAGAAGTTGGCTGATGAGGTAATATTTATTATTCCTTTTATCCTTTTCTTGCATCGGAAGAATAGGATGCTATAGCAGCTATACTTTTGTTTTTTGATTCTATAATAATGTTATACTGGTTGTTATAGTTTGGTGTGGCGGTGATCATCACTAATCAAGTTGTTGCACAAGTTGATGGATCTGCAATGTTTGCCGGACCACAAATCAAGCGAGCCACAATGCAAACAAACAAAGCCCAAAGCCCATGAAATGTGTAGCCTTCTTTTTTGTGTGCTACTGACTACCTGCTCTCTTTTCCCTCTTTCTTACGTGTGTTATATGTAGATACACACATAATAACACACGTAATTATGTGCCACCACCTGCTCTCTTTCCCCTCTTTCTTACGTGTGTTATGTGTGTATATGTATATACACATGCACAACCCAAAGAACATCATTGCATGCATCAAGAGAAAACACTGATTTTTTTCTACTTTATAATTGGTGCTTTCAATTATAATTTTTTATTCTTGGCCACTAATCATGACCTCCTAGTTGATCGGATCTATCTGATCAGGTTAGATTTGACCGATTTGACCTAATGCCGGTCAACGTTGAGGCACAACTATTAAAAACTGAGATTTATATAGAGATAAGATGATTAGATAAATAACTACATGAATCTTTTATCATCGAGTCTTATATTTTTTATTTATAATTTTTATATCTCTTACTATATCATTAATGATAATTATTTTTTTATTTTTTTTTATTTTCGTATGTAATTTTTTTATAAAAATAATTATCGCATGTAAACTTCGATCGGATAAAAAAATTGAAAGGTTATGTTAGATGATTGATGATGAACATAAAATGACTACATATCCATAGGACTATTAGGGGTAAAAAAACATTAGGAGTTTGCCACGTCACACAGGACTATAAGTGAACGTTAACGCATTATCGTAATATAAAATCGTTAATTTAATTTGACGAAGAATAATAGTATAGTTATATCCGAAAACACGCGAGAGAGTGCGTGCGATACAGTACATGTTAAACAGCAAAGGGTCCCATGTGGATTTGTCCCTATCGGAGGCATCCCATTCCGTTACAAGCTTCCGGAGGAACAACCAAAGCGAGCCCTCGCACGTGATGCCCAACCCCAGCACGTGCCGTGGGGGGTGGTGGGGGGGGTTTGTGGTTTGGGGGTCCCCCGACCACGGGCCAAGAACATCAATCGAACTGCACACAAAACTTCAACGTCCATCAAGCGATCCAAATCCCAAACCCCACATCAAAAGCGATCCAAGAATCATCGGAGATTGGAAGACGCGGAGACGAAGTGGATGGGGATCAAAGTTCAAGATTATATATACAAGTCCTCTTCTTTTGGTGGTTTCGTGCAATTGGAGGCAGCAGTAAGCGGTCATGAATCGGATCGGGAAAACCAAAAAAAGAAGGAAAAAGAAAAATTCGAACGAGGAATCAAACCCGATATCCGAATCCAACAGCGATCGGAACTCTCGTTCACGCGCCCGAAGATCTCCGCTGCCCATCCATAAAAATCCCATCTTTTCTTTTTGGTTTTCTTTTCCTCTGAGCGATAGTACAGAAGCGTAGAAGGGGATATCAATTGATTAAGATGCCGTTTTATTATCGTAGATCGCGGAATCTTCCGCCTTCTCTCTCCGTCTGTTTCTGTCACGTATTAATTATTGTCTCAATTTTTGATGCTTTTGTTGCGTTTTTCTGTTGGGGTTCTTGGTTTGACCCCGTGTCAGGGAGTCTATTTGGGTTATGATTCGGGCGTGGGCTTCTTTACGTCGTTCTCTAGATATATGTAGTCTATTTGTTTTAGCCTTCGTTTACTTTACCCTTCGTCGCGTCGTTGCCCTCTTTTTGGTAGCCGATTTTTCTCTCCTCGGAGTTTTAGGGGGCCGTCGATCCCTCGTTTTCTTAGCTATTTCTGTTGGATTTGCGATACTAGATCTCCGTTTCAGGTGGTTTTCGGGCGATTCGGACGCCGAAAGGCGGAATTTTTGTGGGATCTATTGCAATTTGGGGCTTTGGAATCGTGAAGCTTGGGTGAAGGGATTTAGGGTTGATGTCCCATTTTGGTTTTCTTGGATGCGTGACTTGGGAGTAGTACTGGAGCTTCTTCGTTTCCTTTTCGGTTGGTTTCAACTGGAAGTTGGCGGAAAGGTATTGGCTTTGGGGAGGAAGATGAGATAGCTGGGTTGTTTTACTCGTTGATGTCGTATAAGAACGATGTATCAGACGAAGCAAGCTTGCAGGCTCATTGCAGTCCTATGTGGGAAATTTGCTGAGAGACGAAGGGAGGTAAAACGTGGGCATTTGTCTTTGTTTCCAGAGCTTGTTTCCTCGGGGCGCCTTGAGGTTTGTACTTTCGGTGAATTTCAGATCATTTTGTTCTCCTATTGAGTTTGTTCTGTTGTTAAATCGTGTTCAAATGCAGGTTCACACGCTTGTTAATCCAACAATGGATAGTTTTCGCAATGCTCAGAAGTCATTAGAACCAAATATCTTGTACTTTCAAGGGGAGCAGCTGGAAAATGAGGAAGAAATTGGCACATTGTTTTGGGGGGGCATTGATGTGTCAGAGGCTGAGACATTCAGTTCTCTCATGACTCCTCCATCTCCAACAATAGTAAGCCCCATTAAATTATCCAAATTCATATATCAGAGGAATAATTCGGCGAACTGCCTATTCAGTATCTTTCTCTGTATTTTAGTTGTTTCTAGGTTTTATGTCCCACTGCATATGTGTCTCTAAAGCTTCTTTGAACTTTCTGAAACATGCAAATCAGTTTTTATCCTTTTTGGCTTTAGATAGATTAGGAATGCAAAATGATACCTTTTCAGAACTTGTTTCATTTTTCATAATTTATTCAGCATTGATTGTATCCTGAATGTGTTGATTGTTGGCCTGTGATCACGGTTGCAGGTTTATCTGGAAGTCCCTTATGGTGAAAAGATTGCGCAGGCATTACAAGCTAAGGTTGAGAGATATTGATATTGGTTGAACTTCAGCCTTTTCATTTGAAAGCAATTAAGAAATAGTTTGTCTATATACCTTTCAAAAGACCCATAACTTCTTATTAAATGCTTTACTTGATAGGAGTTGATCACATAGTGTCTTCATCTTGATTTAGTGTTGATTTTAGGCATTGTTATTTTTTAGGGGACTCCATACGTGATATATTGGAAGAATGCATTCTCATCATATGAAGCTTCTCACTTCCGCCAAGCCCTTCTGTCTGTCGTACAGAGGTATTCTTTTTTGTGCTTCCAATTCTCCCTCTGAATAATGGAACTTAAAAATGTCATGGTTGGGCATGTTATGTGCAGTTCATGTAGCCATGCATGGGATGCTTTCCAGCTTGCTCATGCATCTTTCCGCTTGTATTGTGTACGGAACAACTATGTTATGCCAGCTAACAGGCAAAAGGATAATGGTGAACTTGGTCCACATCTATTGGGAAGTGCACCTCGGATAAATATTCTTATTCCAGATAGAGTTCAAGAGGATGGAGAAGAAATCTTATCTGATGCTCTTCCTGTGACAAAAATTTATGATGATGATGTGGATATGAGATTGCTTGTTTGCGGAGTGCCTTGTACAGTGGTGAGAGGAAGTTTTTTATTTTAGAAGTAATACATGTGTACTAGCTGTTCCCATTGTTTTCACAATTTCTCCTTTTGTCAGGATGCATGCCTAGCAGGTTCTTTGGAAGATGGCCTAAATGCCCTTTTGAACATTGAAGTAAGCATTATGTAGCATCATTGGCTTGCTATTGTCTTAATAGTTTGGCTGCTTTACAGATAATCAAGTTCATGTCTTATTTTTCACCCATGATGCGTGGGATTTCTTTCAGCAAGCATGATAAGAATTCAGCCAAACACAATTTGCGAATGTTAATAGGATTCTGCTTCTTTCAAGTTGCCACCTCCCCAATCTCATTCCTTTTCTCTAAGAATTTTGGTGAACATTAATACCTTAGATGAAACTCTCTAACTAAATGTGGACACAAGTCAGTGTTTAATGCTGTCAAAGTCATTAAACATCTTGAGAGGGTATTTCAAGAGCAAATATCTTGCGTCTTTATCAACCACTTGTTGTTGTCAAATGAATGTGTTATTGCATAAACTTTTCATTTCTATTAGCACTGCAGGATAAAAAAGTTTCCTAAAAGATTTCTAGATCTACAGGACCATAGCAATGACAAGATTTTAGTTATTACTTTATGCAAGACACTGGTATCTTAAAAGATTTAGTTATTGCATTCTTGATGCTTTAGATACCTCACTTTTAACTAAACTAGATTTTTCACTTGTGAAATTATTTTTGTGCATGCCAGATTCGTATTAAGACCATTTATAGGACTAAGTAAATGCCTAAGTTCAATAACAAATTCTGAATTGATTGTCAAGAATTGTTTCCAACTAGCCTCATCTTTTCTGTTGAATAATTTAGTAGTTTATAAAACCCCGAAATTCATCAATATCACTTTTCTTACACTCTTATTGTTGCCTCAGATTCGTGGGAGTAAACTTCACAATCGAATCAGGTATGTCTACCATCCCCATACTTCTTTATTCCAATTGGTCACTACTATCTATGCTTGATCTTTTCAATTCATATGTATTGTTCCATAGATTGAGGACAGGCCTTGAGATGACATTGAGATTGACCCATTGCAACCTAGGCTTCATGGTTTTGGATTGTCACAACAACCTCTGTGCACACTAATGTGTACAACAATTTTGATGAGTACTCAAATCGGTTGTCTATAGTATTCTAGATCAGATTACTTCTAGATTGGTTGAAGTGGATTAGTGGTTTGGCATTTAAAAAAAAAAATTTGAGAACATCAATAACATTAAAAAGTACAACTAAATGATAAAAACAAAAGACATCTGTGGTTGAAATTTGTTAACAATTCTCTCTTTTTTTTGGAAATTCAAGGGATGATTCACCTTTTGCAGAGGGCTTAAGATTCCAAAAAGATACAGTATTGATCTCATGGCATTGTTTTCTCTATTTTGTTAATTATGGTTCTTTTTCTTTCTTTTTCTTGGGCACTTGAATATCAAGTGCACCTAAATCAGCCAGGTTTGGATTTGATTGGTTTAGTTAGTTTTAGTTAGGATCAATTGTTCTTTGGATTCCTGGCTAATATGCTCTAATATTGATCATGATCATGTTATCTGGATTGATTTTTCGGATATTTGATAGATCTGATAGAAAACCGGCAGGCATGTTTGGAATTTGGCCTGTTCTTATTGTAGATTTCTATTGTGTTTAGCAGGAATTCTGAGATTGTTTTGTCCCAAATTGTTGCAATGAAGATAAATGCTCTTACTAGTCAGATAGTTCTACTGTAGGTTTTAATACATTCTGTCTCAGTCACTCTCTCTCATATTATTTGCTTTGACAGGTTTCACTTTAAGTTGATAGCTTGTTGCAAAATTTTATGTAGTTTTCCTTGGAACTTTCTTAATGTTGAGTTACTAAATTCATATTGATAGGAAAGGCTTGTATAAGATGGATTCTCATGTTATTGATCGGTAATGTTCCTAGTTTGCTTGGGACTTCATATGTGATGACTTCTGTCATCAACTTAATTGGACCAACAATAGTGCCAAATTAAATATTCTGCTGGACAAGTTTC
Source organism: Musa acuminata AAA Group (assembly GCF_036884655.1). NCBI lineage: Eukaryota > Viridiplantae > Streptophyta > Magnoliopsida > Zingiberales > Musaceae > Musa > Musa acuminata. The sequence continues at coordinate 28,669,297 of NC_088358.1, read as the reverse complement.
TACCTAAATAATGGCAATAACTTTTCTAGACGACCATCAATCATGTCTGATAATTACGCTTGCTATATGAACTTGTGCTTGTTGCTTTTGTTTGATGAATGTTGACAATGCTCATCAGTGCCGCACCACCTCCTCTTCAAGCTGGATCACTCTCTCGTGGAGTAGTTACCATGCGCTGTGATCTCACAACTTGTAGTTCCACTCACATTTCAGTCTTAGTGTCTGGAAGTGCACAGACATGTTTTAATGACCAGGTAAAATCTTAAAATGTTATGTTTCCTGCGAATTTGTTGGACTTCTATGTTTAAGCCACTTTCTCATAATCTGCAGCTATTAGAAAGTCACATAAAAAGCGAACTTATCGAGAAAAGACAGCTAGTTCATGTTCTTCCAGATTGTGACAAAAACAAACCATCTCTGTTTGAGCCTCTGCCTTCTGTCTCTATAGCTTGTGGTGCTTCTTCATTTGAGGTCCGGATGAAAGTACCATCTTGGGCTGCTCAGGTTAATATTTCTCCTTTTGCATTTACTTTCTTATTAACATAACATCTTTTAAAACTGATGACGTCGCTGTAATTTTCCTTTCTCCCTGAACAAAATGTGTCTTCTTATTCCTGTAATTTTTTATTTTTTTGTATGGCAACGTCCAGTTGTTTCAGTCTTTCACCATTTTTAAGAGCAATGGCTATTAGAAATGGTAAAAGGAAACAAAATTTCACCGACCATTACCTTGTTCTCGTGATCCTATTTGGCAATTTCAATAATTGGATTTAACAATATGATCATTGTGTATCTGATGTAGCCATTGTACAGGTTTTAAAACAGCTGGCACCAGAAGTCTCCTACCATAGCTTGGTCACTCTTGGCATTGCCAGCATACAGGGTGTTCCAGTAGCTTCTTTTGAGAAAGAAGATGCTGATCGCCTTCGTTTCTTTTGGAATAGGCAACAGCAAGAGTATTGCTTTCAATATGAATTGTCTCCTCCTCTGCCCGCTTTGTCTTCATCTCTTTTCAGGAAAAGGTCCAAGCCTTTTTCAGAAACTAGACCTATTTCCCGTGGCCATACCATGAGGGCAAATGGGTCAATCTTTATGATAGATCATCAGGATGTCAAAAAGGAAGTTGGCTTGTGTGAAGGGATTCATATGCCCTCCATGATTGGCCAGAAAAGATTGAAGGTTGCTACAATGAAGCCCATTCCATGCTTCCGGCGGCATAAGATATTGCCCTTCTCGGGAGTTCAGGAGGATATGCCTGATGGAAGCCAGGCAAAAACTAACCTGTCCACTGTGCCTTATGCAAAGCATAATGCACTTCGTGCTCCTTTGACACACAGAAAATCTACATCAAGTTCTTTTCACGCACAACAGATCATATCTATCAATCCTCTGCCATTGAAAAAACATGGATGTAATAGATGTTCAATTCAAGCTTGCACTGAAGTAAGTATATGCTGCCTGTTTGGCCATAATGTGATTGCATATCCATGTTTGACCTTATTTTCCCTTCTCTATCATATAGGAGGAGTTTCTCGAGGATGTTATGCAGTTTCTAATCCTCAGGGGCCACAGTCGGCTTGTACCCCAAGGAGGAATATCCGAGTTTCCTGATGCCATACTCAATGCAAAACGCCTGGATTTGTTCAACTTGTATAGAGAGGTGTGTCTTTTTTTCTTTTATCTTTTTTTTTGAGAAGCAACTCAGCTTTTGATGTTGATCATATGTTATCTTTCATGACAATCTCATAGTATGATGCATGCACATGTATCCTTCTGCAGGTTGTTTCTAGAGGCGGTTTCTATGTTGGGAATGGCATAAACTGGAAAGGTCAGGTTTTCTCAAAGATGCGAAACTATACGGTTTCAAATAGAATGACTGTAAGTTATTATTTACATTGTTACAAGTCGTTTGAATGCCTAGAACAGTTGCATATTATGGTAGTTCGATCCAATCACAAACATAGAGATTTGCAAGCATCTTAAGATGCAAGTCCGCTGATCTTGGTTGTTCGTCAGAGAAATTGTGGCATGACCATGTCCCTTGGTTCATGTACAAGAAATTGTAGCATTACCATGTCCTTTGGTTGTTTTGTCTTAGGGTGAATATCTGAAATCTGCAAGCATGTTAAGATGTAAGCCCAGTCCTTCGGCTGTAGAAATAAGTCTGTCAGAGCATCTATTGGCCTATGGATAATTCCTTTGGTTTGTGTCCAAGAAGTAACTGAATTAGGTTGTGGATTTAATTTCTCGTCACAGACAAAGATTGGTCATGATTTGTTAATATGATTAGGAAAGTTGAGTTTGCGATGTATTTTTAGCAAGGCTGATTTATCTTACCACTAGACATCTATGCACTTACAATTAAGTTATCACCTGATAGCTTCCTAGAAATCAATTACAGTTGGTGACTTGCATAATATGCAGACATTGTTACGAAACTGAATTTCTAATGTCTTCTTGTTATTGACTCCAGGGTGTTGGAAATACATTAAAGAGACATTATGAGACTTATCTTTTGGAATATGAGCTAGCACATGATGATGTGGATGGAGAGTGTTGCTTGTTATGTCATAGGTAAACAATCACTACATTTTCTTTCTGAACCATGTGTGTTCTATTCTAAAGTATGTTCAACTATATGTTGATTCTTCTGCAGTAGCACACCTGGTGATTGGGTGAACTGTGGCTTATGCGGTGAATGGGCTCACTTTGGTTGTGATAGGCGGCAGGGACTGGCTACTTTCAAGGTTTGTCTCCCTTCTCCAACAGTTGCAACTGAACACAAAATGCTTAATGGGCGGTAGAAGCTAACTCTATTATGTTGCATCCCATTGCATTACTTTCTCATGACAAGGAGGGAGTTGGTCTCTTATCACAAAGTTTTATCACCATCGAAATAGCATTAACATTAGAATTCCACACTTGATGTGTGCTTTTTGTACTTCTTCGACAGGATTATGCAAAGACAGATGGTTTGGAATATATTTGCCCTAACTGTAGTCTCTCGAACTCTAAGAGGAAGTCCCAGAAGGTGGCGAATGGACTTTGTAACGCCATGACTCTTCCAGGACATGAATAATTGCTTAATTTCCTTCTTTTTCTTGTGTAAGAGAAGATCCCCAATTTTGTCAGGGGTTATAACATGTATCAGTTCATATTGTTGCTTGCCTAATCTTAGGCTGACATCTAGAGCAAGTGCAGATGGTATAAATGCAAGAAAAAATATTTAGTTTTACCCCTCCTGCCGATAAACTGTATCCATTTTTTGTCATTCTTGTTATGATTTATTCATCTGGATGCAGTTTGAGATACAGTTTAATATGGGCTCTCGAAGAAGGGCAACTAGTCTTGGTGAACACCTGCGGCCATATGCTTTCCTCACTCTACCGCACCCTGAATCCAGTCTTGAATCAAGAACAAATCTAGAGGATAACAGGTAAGTCCAGCTCAAGCCAAGCCTACAGCTTAATTCATTAAATGTAAATGACATGCAAATTATAGATTTTATTATTTTTGGATAATCCATTTCGTTTACGATATGAAAGAGTAGAATTTGAATCTATGTTGATGAGAGTTTGCATAGTTACTACTTCATGTGAAAGAATTAAGAGGAAATACTGATCAAAGTCAAAGTCTAACCACGACTCAGACACCAACTTATTTCCACATTAATCATATATATATATATATATAATACATGTATTACATCTTGAAACATACCATTTCCAAATAAAAAAAGCTTATTTAAAGTGGAGAGGACGTGGTGGGCACGAGCCTCAAATATTAATTAATCATTGACAAAAGTGTGTCACATTATTATTGCCAACTTGTTGCCACCCATGCACTCTTCTCTTCTCTCTCTATGTATACACATGATGACATCATTCCATATGCAATCGTTCATAAATATTCGACATCATTCATTTATTTATGGTCAACCTCGGCCTAACTCCAAGTACCAGAATTGTACTCCCTACTCATTGCACATGTTTTTATGCTATATAATATATATATATATATATATATATATATATATATATATAATCCTTAAAATATTTAAATTATATATATATATATATATATTGCTAATCATGATTGTCGATGAATTTTAAATACCTAAAATATCCTTACCTCTTTTAATCAATTATTTGACTCTTCATTTTCTAAACTTTTAACTTCAGAGAAAATTATATATGTAATACTTTCGAAGGGTTCAAATGTCAATTGAAGTCTCATCAAGCGAAGGCTTTTTGTTCACCAAGTTGTAAAAGTCCAAATAGAGAGTTCCATTCAAATATCTTGGATGGAGGGGATGGATAAGATCAAACATGATGCACATGTCATCCTTGCTTCTAATATTGGATATTTCATTATAAAGTTTAGGATGCAAGTGTGTAAATAAATTTATAGTATGACAACATAATTTCACGTTTCAAATTTAAATGGTTAACTTTGCTGAAAATAAGGCTTCTCAGTATATTGTTATTAATGTCATGGTAGTAAACATGTCAAAATCTTAGCTTAGTTGTTCTTTGGTTATGTGCATATAGCAAGTTGGCTTGTGTTTGTTTCTCTTTTGCCTCCTCCTATTGTGTGAAATTAATTAGCTGATATATTATTTTCTCTGTTTTCAAAAAATTATTTTATAGATTAAAATGTTTAATCTTTATGTTGTGTGTGTGAAACAAAGAAATAAAATTAAAATTAATCCATCAACAATTTTGAGAAATAGATTTTATATTTAGAATATATTTTTTTTTTCTCGTCTTCCGTCTGTGTTCTCCGCCGACTGGCAATTTCTACTATAAAAAACCCTTCTTCTTCAACTATGAGGAGAGAAGCAAAGAAGACGGGGAGTCGGAAGAATTCCAAGCTGTAAAAGAGCGATTTTTGAGGTTCCAGAGATGTGTGGGGGCGCGATCATCTCCGACTTCATTCCGCTGGCGACGGCGGCGTCGCGGCGGGTGATGGCGGAGCACCTGTGGCCGGGCCTCGAGAAGGGTAAGCAGACGACGGGGAGGCGTCGGAGAGGGGTGGAGGTCCCGGACGATGACGACGATGACGACGACTTCGAAGCTGACTTCCAGGAGTTCAGCGATGAGACCCAGGTGGACGAGTTCGATGCCGTGCACTTCGGCTTTGGATCGGAAGCCCCGTTCCCGCGAGGTAACTCGAGCGAATTTTCCCAAAAGACGCTTCTTTTCTCCGTTACATCGGATGTTCCGTGACTAGGAATGGATAATAGCCGTACGAAAAGTTGCGGGTTCGGTTCTTTTTGTAGGCGCAGAGGATTTATTAGGAAAAGATGGGATCTTGTAGCGATTTATTATGGTTGGGCTTATCGTTTCCTCGCCAATTTACTTGTCGCATCAATTTTATTACTTTACAGTATTGTTGCATAGTATGCAATCCTCGATCTATAAAATACAGTTAAATGGTTGATATGTAGGTTATTTTTCGTGACTTTTCTAAGAATTATGGCAGTTCAAAAAGTGAGGAATGAGAACAACATGAAAACAGCCTCGTGGATCTGTAAATTCTGCTCCATCATATATGCATAGTGATGGGCAAGACCTGCTTTTGGTGTTTCTTTCATTGCAATCGGATGATTACTGGACTTCGGAAGTTAAATTCTTTGGATACTTCAAATACCTAATAGAGCCTCCGATTTTGTTAGAAAAATATGAACTTTGTTATTATAAGGATAAATAAGGCACCCGATGATTTGTAGTGGATTTAGGAAACTTTGCAAGAAAAGGATGATGTTCTTTCAATTAGAATCTCTGAGTTTTTACTGTAGCATTTCAAATTTGTGCTTGGTTTGCAGATGGCTCACCAAAGTCTGTATATCTTGATGGACTCGCCACAAAATCAAGCAAAAGAAAAAGAAAGAATCGATACATAGGAATCCGCCAACGACCGTGGGGCAAGTGGGCAGCTGAAATCAGAGATCCTAACAAAGGAATTCGTGTTTGGCTTGGAACCTTCAACACAGCTGAAGAGGCTGCCAGAGCCTACGACGCTGAAGCCCATCGGCTTCGGGGTAAGAATGCCAAGGTGAACTTCCCGACAGGAGCAGCATCATTGAGTTCACGCAAACGCTCATCAAAGCCTACTGCTTCAGTAATACCAAAACCAAACGTGTTGGAAAAACTTGACTGCGACCAGAATTCCAATTATCTTTGTGACCAAGATTCTGAACTCTATTCAACGTTCATGGAAGATCAGGAACTTACGAAGCCTGATCACCTTAATCCTGTTACCACAATAAAGTCTTCAGCACCTTTAGAAGAAGCTGCTTTGAATTTTCACTCTGATGAGGGAAGTAATTCTCTTGGTTATGCTGACTTTGTATGGGAATTTGATGCCAAGACCCCAGAGATCATGTCAATCCTTGCTCCTATCGAACCTGAGTTATTTGAAGATGGCGGCCCTCACAAGAAACTGAGAAGTGATATTTCTGGAGTTGAACTCTCCGAGGAGTTATATGCCAATGAACCATACATGAAGTTCCTCCCTACCCCATACTTTGAGGGGAGCTCAGATGTATCAATGGACAGCCTATTTGGTGGTGAACTGTTGCAGGGTGGTGTGGATCTCTGGAGTTTCGATGATTTGCCTATGGAGGCAGTGTTTACTGAGGGGATATGATCCTCGCCATTGGTGTTCCAGAAAGAGCAAATAAATGTAAGAATTTCAATGATCTTAGTTAGGTTGTTGAACTATTCTTAAATGTATACTTCATTTTGGAAAATGAGCTGTCCCTTATATGTTGTTTCCTTTCTCAGAATACAATGTTGATGAAGGATTTTGGAGGACTGGAAACATTGGCAAGCTGTCATGAAGTTCTTGTAATTTGCCGTGCAAAAGTGCCTTCAAGAACACTTCTTGTTATCTTGTGATGTATCTCAATTATTAGTCTTTGGACCCGTTTCTCGTTGGGTAATAAATAATGCTTTCTTGCAAGTTAATTCCATATTGATTTGGAACATGTTTTCAGAACTTTGCCACTGTTGTCACTCTATGCAATCAAGCGTGTGGTTTATGATGAGAACTTGATCGAAATCTGGTTACTGATGGCCATCATGACTTAAGCAATTTCTAATCTCTTATGGTTGATAAGAATTTGAAGTCAGAGTGGTCAATGGTTTATGAAGATATAATTCCTAATGTTGTTTCTATTCCTTTGTTGGAGATCTTTGATGTGTTTGCTCTTCTTTTCAAAACTGGTTATTGATGCTTGACCAAAGATGGTTTTTGGATGCCACAGACAAATTCATGGGTGGCAATTTTTGGATTGCCAGTTTATGGCAATAGGTAAATTAGATATGCTGTTATTGCTGATATTGTCAGAATCTGCATCTTTTGCACTCCTTTGATTGCTTACTGCTTAGTGATGACAAACAACAAGAAAAAGCAGTATGGCTTTCAGATTCTTAGAGGTTGTCTCAATTTTGGGAACAAAGAGAAAGGAACAAGATCAAGGGCTCCACTCTTCAAGCTTCTTGTGGAGAGGGCACAGGCCAAGGATTCACTTGCATGGAAAACCACCCTTGGGATTGGCAAAAGCAAGACATGGTCTTTTGACACTTTTGGAACATCTACTGGTACACAATGACATTTTTTTATGCTTTTATTCTTTTAATATGATGCACTTGGAGATGCAGAAGACATTAGGTACATCACAAGTATTTGACTTGTTGATGCTTGTCACTTGATTCTTAGGAAGGACAACTCTTTTGGGACTGTAAGCTCACAACACATCTTTTCTGGGGATCTAATATACTTGGGATTCCATTTTCCTGAATGCATGAATGTAATTAACCTAAGTGCATAATAGAGCAGGGCAAGAAGAGCTCTTGCTTAGGGACCAAGGATGATTTTGAGAATACAAACATGAAAATTTATGCTGAATTGAGTTTGAAATTGACCACAGGGCATATGGATTAACCGCGACTGCAAGATCTGATTAAAAATGATGCTACAAACTGTTATTCACTTCATCTTATTCAGGTGCTTACTAAATGAAGAAAAATATTATTTTGACATACTGCTTATCGACAAATTTCTTTGACTTATTGTGCAAATCATAGACATTTGCGCCTAAACAACACAAATATCTTAATCAAAGAAGCAATCTGGTTAGGAAATTTCTTGCTCATGTATCATGCTCAACTTTGACAAACATTCATAGTTGGACTTTATTCTTAGTAGAAGTATATGTTAAAGGAAATTTATATATATATATATATATATATATATATATAAAGAAGAGTCCATTGACTTTTATGTCTGATTGAGATAGCAGGAATTTAGCTGTTCTTGTGCCTTCACTACCTAGGTAGCTCATGGCTGACTTTTTTCATTGTTTCCATGTGAATAACTAACCATAAATTTATTGCTGAATATGAATTATTGGTACAAAATGCTTGAGTCCAAGTTAATGGTGGGAAACTCATCTAGCTCTTATAAGTTCATTCAAACCTTAAAACTTAAAGGTCAAGTCTGAATAAGTTTTAGGAAATTTAAGAAGAAAAATAAAGAAGAATCCATTGACTATTTCACATGTTTGACAAACTTGATCAGATGTCATTGTTTCATCACTGTTTAGGTAGATCAAGGCTGACTTTTTCACTGTCACGAGCAAGCCAAATGCGATGACCAAGTGTGAACCATCAGACCAAAATGCTAACTTGATAGTCAGACTCATCAAGTCGTTATAAGTTCTTCATAAGTTCTTCATTCAAGTTTAAAAAGTCCAATCCAATGTTGATTTTACTTTTTGAATCGCTCATCATGTTCAATACTAGATCGATCCTGATAGTACTAGTCACCAGCTGAGTCTTTGTTATTGAATGCTATTTGTGTTTATTCCCTCTGCATTGAATTGTTTGATATCTTGCAATTATTGATGCAGCTTTAGGTTCTTGAATGCTTCTTGTGCTTGATAATACCTGCGAATCTGCTGCTTTCTTGAAATAAGAAACACCATACACGGAGATTGAAATCCTATGGAGTATTTGGAATGAAAAGGAAGCAACTTATTGATTTCTTGCACTCTGTTATTGAATGCTAGTTGTACTTGATTCCCTTGTTCATTGAATTGTTTGATATCTGGCTAAGTTATTGATGCATTTTTCGGTTCTTCGAATGCTATTTGTGCTTGACAACACCTGTGAATCTGCTGCTTACTTGAAATAAGAACACCATACACACACAGATTCAAATATTTGGAGTGTTCTGGAATGAAAAGGAAGCTACTCTTATTGCAGCGTAAAATGGCATTATGGCCTTACACAGCACATTGACAACTTCAAAGACAAGAACTTCGACTTCTGCTAAAAAGCAGCCCTCACATCAATTGAAACAAGAAGAACAACTCATGAAGAAAGCTCCTCCCTTATCAATCTTAGATAAGCAAACAAACAGAACAAAATGGCAATGATGCTTCCTCCTCGAAGCTACTTTGCGCCATTAACCGCAGCTTCTCCGTCTACCGCCAGAGGAACAGACTCGGCCTGAAAATACAGATTGAAACGGTGCAAACATCGGTCAGATGACTATGCAATGAGCTTCTCAAGTAAATGGAGTAAGCCAGGTGTGTTGTTTTTACCAAATCGCGATATTTGAGGGCATAGAACATCTCAAGGTAGCGGCGAGTCTCACGCCTATCGAGGTTGGAGACATACTTCCAGAAACCATAAACTCCAGACAGTGTCATCAGCCTCTCTGAATAGAGCTTCCAGGTATACCTAAGTGTTTGGTTTGAAGGCAGAGGTTAGATAACTGTTGCCTTGGTAACAAAAAATATTACTCAGAGGAAGAGATCTTACTTCTCTTCAATTCTCTTCAGGCCTCCCTGTGAGATTTTGTCCCAGCAGGTTGGGTCTTCCTTGCACTTCTCAAAGAAATTTACAATGATTTCAGCAGCCTTGTCACCCTGGTAAGGATCAATGTGGAAGCCAGAAACTCCATCGACGATGATTTCACCGGGTCCTCCATGAACAGTTGCAAAGGTGGGCAGCCCACAGGTCATGGACTCGACAACAGTGAGTCCAAAGGCTTCATAGAAGGCAGGCTAAAGAACAGCAAAGCGAGACAAGTTAGTGAAACTTTGGCTCGGAAGATAATTCAGATTTCAAATGTTAATATCATGTCTTTTCTTTTTCTACAAAGAAGGGTGGCAAGTACTTGGACGAAAGCTCCTTTTGTGTCGGCAATGTATCGGTAGAGCTCGCCGTTGCGAACCCTGTTCATCTGGGCAGAGATCCATCGAATATGCCCATGCAGGTTGTACTTCTCAATGAAACTGTACATCTTCTTGAATTCTGCTTGTTCCTCGAGATCCTTTGATTCTTTGCCGTGGTCTCCACACACCACCACAAGGTTCACCAACTCCTTCAAGCGTTCATTTCGGCCATAGAATTCGACCAGACCTGTTAAGTTCTTTACTCGGTCCAGCCTTGCCATGGAGAATATGATGGGTTTCTTGGTGTCATTCAGCACACCCCTGTGGACGCTCGAGTCAGTCACTGCATCAGCCAAGAAGAACAGTAAATTCAGTTGAGAGAACAGGTGATTACTTGTGCTCAGTGTTATCTTCAGGATTGAAGAGCAGCTCCTCAATCTCTCGGTGGAGGGAAGTGAGTCTCTTGTGCTTCTCTGTGTATGGGAAGTAGATGGACAAATCAGCTCCGGGAGAGACAATGTTGAACTTTGGGTCGAAGACATCAATTCCATGAACAACTCGATAGAGCCCGGGAAGAGTAAAAGCAGTGTGAGACTCATACTGCCCCACGGTATCCTTGCTGAAATCATACAGGATACAGAGAAATTTCTATCAGATTCCAATAGTCATTTTAGTACTCTACAAAGAAACAAAGGACTTGAATTTTTAGCAGAAAGTTCTTTATCGCGATTGGTACCTTCCAGCAATTTCTTGGAAGGTGCTAGTGATGATAAAGTCAGCATGATTCATTGCGACCAAATCAGCCGTGAATTGGCAAGAGAAATGATACTGATTCTCAAACTTCTTCCAGTAAATATCTGAATTAGGGTACTTGGTTTTCTCCAGAGCATGAGCAATGGTGCACTGCATGTGAAAGAAACAATGCATGAAACTTCTGCCAAGTCTAACGAGCAGGCAAGGCAGTCAAACGAAAAAAATCGAACCTGGGTGACGCCTAATTTATGTGCCAGCAATGTTGATACTAGATTTCCGTCACTGTAGTTTCCGATGATTAGATCAGGGGTGGCTTGCAGTTCTCCTGCCAGCTCATTTGCAACATCCTACCAGCAAAAAGACCTCGATAAACCCTCGCAAACATGTGTAGCACAACAGATCCATACAAAAGCCATTAAGATATGCAAAACAAAGATAACATGATTAAGGTTTACCTCAGTGTACGTCTCGAGGTAAGGCCATACTTCAAAACGGGAGATCCATTTGCGGATAATTCCATTCTCTGTTCTAAATGGAACTCGAAGAATGTGAGTGTGCTCAGTTCCGAGGACCTTCTCAAGTCTCTGTCCACATGTGGTGCCTACTGCATCAGGAAGCAACCTGGAAACCTGTATTACCCCAATAATGTCATATCAGACAGGCTATATCGACCATAATGCAAGGTCTTCTAAGGACTGGAGAAGATTAAATAGCATAGGAAAGTGCTTATTTTGTCTCGTTCCAATCTTACAATAAGAATTCGAGGTGTGATGTCTAGCCCTTGACGCTTGATCCTCAAGAGCATCTCATTCTCCAAGGCACGGACTTGATCCAAAATATAAACAACCTGCAAAACAGTGCCCTTGTGAGAAGCAAATGTAATTTGATGAACGTCTACACCTTTTAGGATTTAGTCATACCTGACCACCGGTGTCTGGATACCCCAAGACATTAGCTTGGGCAAAGTAGCCGTGTGGAGAAAGGATCACGACATTAAACATCATAGGAATTATCCCCAGGAAGTTCTCCAAGGTACAAGGATCAGGTGCCTCGAGAAGATCCAGTAGCAGGTGAATGTTCTCGTACACACGTTGAGCCGTGTCACCCCAACCCTTTTCCAAGCCAAGCTCTTGGAATCTAAAACCAGACAGATAATATAAAGTGATCAAACACAACATCTCAAAACACCTTTGCATCACAGGGAGAACTTTTACTATATATTTTTCGGTTTCATAAATAGCCAGAGAAAATTGGACAAGGCAAAAAGAAACATATTGCCAGTTACCTGTGGTTGAATTCTGAGTACGGGGTGTCAGATGCGATACTCAATAGATGCTGCTCAGCCTTCCTTAATGCAGCTTGGAGAGCACTAAGGCTTTGTATTCTATCATTTAGCATCATCGACTGCATGCATGGCAGATTTGAATAACTATATCTATAATTCAAACAATCTAATAACATGATCCAGCAGCAAGGAATACTAGATTCTCACATGAAGGTAGCTATATATCTATATTCAAGCATGAGCTTTATGTTTATGGACCACTTTCTTATTGGAAAGATACTTTGTAATTTCCATTAGATGCTTGAATAGCTTTTCCTGAGTTCTACATTTGACATTTATACATTCAAGGGCAGATCTTCAATAATGCTAAAACCGAAATCATAATTACTTGAGAAAAATGCAAGATAAATATATGTGCGATATGGATCTAGAGAAGAAATTAGTACCATGCCCTTGTAGTTGTGCTTCCGGAGGAAATTAAGCAAGGGGTACATGCTTTCTTTGTCATGGAACAACTTCGAGGAAAGGTGTCGGTTCAAGAACTGCACTCCATTTCCGATGGATTTTGATAGTGAGGGCCGAGGAAATGAAGCATTGAAGGGCTCAAAATCCAACTCCAAAACAAAGTTATTATTTTGTGTGCTGAAAGAGGACATGAAAAATAAAAGAAGATGATCAACACACTATAAATATAAAAGGAAAAGGAAATTTATTTCTTGATCTTTCATCACCTACCTTTCATCAACAAGTTCTTCCTTGAACTGCAGGTACTCTGGCACAGTCAATTCTTCCACCGCGAGCTCACTGATGTTTACCCGCACATATTCCCAGACTCCAGGCCGCGGACGAATAGCTAAGGCGACCCGAGGAGGAATGACTATGGCTTCCTGCATCCAAGGCAATGTGATGTTATCAAAATGTCAACCATCTGAATTTTGATGGAAAGAAGAAGGCACTCTCTAAACTCATACCTGTGCTGCTTTGATGACATCCTCGAAAGCCCCATCCTTCAGCTTCTCCTTATCTGCTTCAGAAAACACAGCTGCGTATTCAGCCAGCAACTGATGAGGTTGCAGCATCCCCTTCCCCTGCTGAATAAACCTGCCATGTGTTGACTAAATCAGACACGAAGAAGATCCACCACCATGGATCTAGATCTATGTATAAATGTATGGAAGGAGATCTGGCTATCCTTTATGTTTACAAGCCATGGAACGGGCATGAATCAAGCAGATCAATGACCAATGAGTTCAGATTCTTGCAGCAATTTAAGCCAAGCAAGTATGCATGAATCCAATACCCATCAGAAAGGACTGACGATATATTGATCTGAGATGTCTGCAAACCTTGAGAAAAGAGCCACGAGTTCATTTGGGTGGGAAGAAAGGGAATCGCCAATGCGCTCCCGGAAACTGTGGGCGCGGGTCAAGGTGCGTTGAGACATTGCTTCCCCTGCGCTCCTTCAAGCTTCAAACAGCCTACACTGCAACGCAACCGTGAGAAGTCAACGAGATAGTGTTGTCGGAAAACAGTGCACCAGATCTAGTACAGAGTTATCTGAGACCCATAGAGATAATGGAAGATCTAAGAAAGATCACAAGGAGATCCTCCAAAATGCAATACAAATCATAGATTTCATAGCTGATGACGCAGGAAAGACGAGCCACATCTACTACAAAGAGGAATAATAATAAACCATTTGCAGGAAGCTGCAATTAATTAGAGAGAAAGAGAAGAAGAATCTAAAAGCATATTTCAAAAATCAATGATAGAGTGAATTAATCTTTACTTAAAATCGTCTTTATATCCTTTTTCTGTGACATCGATGATACCGACAATAATAAGGAAACACTTTCGAACGGACAGCAGAGAAAGGAAAGCGGCGAGAGAGAGAAGCCATGGTTTCTCTTCAGATCTGAGACGTGTTATAACGCATTGACAGAGAGAAAGGAAGACTTTCGGGCTTTCGTATCAGCTTCTTTGCGTGGCTTCTCTGAGGTTTTCTTAGGAGATTTCGTTACTTAACGTGAAAAGACAGGGGAAAACGGCAGAATGCACCATTTGTCTCTCGACGCATCCCAGAAAGACTCCTGTAAACCTACGGGTAATGTAGCAAGAAAAAAAAAAGACTATTTAGCGAGATTTCTTCGTTATTTTGTAGTAGCAACGTTGATCTCCCTCTTACTTTTCCTGCTGAGAGTTGGAAGAATGCAAGAACAAGAACTCTCGTTGTTGTGGGTTTTGCCTACTAATCTTAGTATTACCAACAAAACTTGGTCTTCGGTCCCGTCCTATCATGACTACCAACCGCTCCTTCCCACACAAGCGAGCTCAGTGGGAAATTTTTGCCAGAATCTTGGCCAAAGGCAGCACTTTGGGCAAGAAAAACCCTGCAGCAACTCTGCTGCAAACTTCAACGCGAACAGATCTGTTCTCCCGAGGTGCAAGAAGAGAGCTTTACCTTCCAAAACAGAGCCAAATGAGCTCCGAAGCTTGAAAGAGAGGCAGGGTAAAAAAAGATAAAAGGGAGGAGGGAAAAGAAAAAGAAGAACACCTACACGCAACAGAAGAGAAATCAAGAAAACGGAGTGAACGGAGTCGGGATGGATTGGTGAGGATGGCTGCCCCCTCCACCCCATTTTATACGCCCAAAAAGGTCCCACCTTTGGCTTTCTTTAACCGAAGAAAATGGGTGGGGGGGGTGAAATGTCACCTCGCCCTCCTCGGTTTCTGCACAAAAACCACTCTCCAGTAGTGGGCTGTTCCGGTGAAGCCAAAAAATACCGCCTTTCTATCACAATCCAGTACCTGCAGCGTGTTCTGTTCTTGAGAAACAGAGCAAAATCGTAGCTTTCTTGTAAACAAGATCTCGAGGAAACAAACAAACAAGATGAAGAGAACGTGACTGGCGATTTGTTCCATGCCGTCTTCACAGGCGACTTCAACCCTCCTTTTCCTCGTTGAAAGGAGTAGAATTATGTTCCATCTCACATGGAACATCCAAATGTTTCCATCGGTGTATACCTACCGCACCAAAGCTCCCCCAACTGTGACGGCGGGCGACGGCCAACGTTTCCTCGAGACCCCGGGTCCGAATCCCGACCTTCGGATACGACCCGATAATATTACCTTCTTCACGCTTCACCATGTCATGAGATGTCGCCCGATGCGAATCCGACCCGGATCCGATTTCAATGCCCACCGCCCCGGCCGAGCGTGTCCGTGCGGTCAATTCCGGGCAAACGGGCCTCGAGTTTTTGACCCGCGCGCTGAGCTGGCTCCAACTAGGGAAACCGGTGGACCCTGGTTTTCCGAGGGCATAGGGTCGAAACCATTGGCGGATCCAAGCGGGGCCCAGTTACCCTCGAGTATACCTTGGGACACGTTGTTTTTGACCTTTTTTCCCGCATTTAGTTTCGATTAGGAGGTAGTGGATAAAGGCTGGGGCCCAGCAGACGATGTAATGGGTCGGGTCGAATCGGATCGAAACATTCTTGACCCGATCCTGAAATCGAGTCGAATAATTGAGTCGGAAATGGAGTTTCCGATCGGGTTGGAATTTGATGGTCATTGAATTTGATGGGACCCACGTCCGACTTAATTGTCCGGATAAGCTTGGATTGGGTTTGCCTGCCACCTTGCTGAGAGTAGATAGAAACTTGCGTTAGGCGTGACAAGTGATTTCATGGAGAAGGTGAATGATGTCACGCCAAAGCTTCATAATAATACAGCATTATGTACTAACAAAGAAAGTGATGTTTTGATTAAGAAACAGCGAAATTATTATGTGATGATGATTTCATTGTGCATGCCTAATGTGGTGTAGCAACAAACACTGTTCCTGCAACACATTGATGTGATGGTATTTGGATGATTTTAGTGTTTTGATCTTATCCCTCTCCCCCTCCCCCCTCTCCCCTCTCCACCAACAACAATAAGGACAAGAACATGGCAGTGTAATAAAGATGGGCATTTCTTTTCCTTTCTCTTTCTGTGAAGCCGAGCAACAGGAGAACAGCACGGCAATAAAAGGAGAGGGGGGGGGGGGACAAGAGTGAATTATGTGCCCGTGAACACGTTGTCATGATGCACCCTCGCTGACATCCCTTCGCAAGGGAAGAGGACCGAACTCTCGGGACGTCAAATACTTTTCAGGTGACGTCCTAGGAAATAAAAGAAGAAGAAGAAGAAAATATAAATTAATATTGGAGTCAAAATTGAGCATAAATTGAAATATATTCAATCAAACCTGCAATCAAAAAACAATAAATTAATTGATTGTGCATCGTGTTAATATACTTAACGCGTAACTTCGACTCCCCAAGCATGAGATGAAGGGACAGCGACTCCCCCACCAGATGGGCCCCACGGCGTGGGCGCCGGATCTGGATCGCGCGCAAGGAGGGGGGGCCCTCCGTCGTTGCTGGAATTGCACGTAAAGGCCTTGCAATCATGTAAAGAGCGGCTTTGGGGTTCGTCGGGTGGAGCGGCAACCTCGCCGTGACCAACGCTGGATGGAAAGACCGGTGCTGTATCTTATTCATGCATATTATATCCCATCGGGATAAGGTGGGCATGCAAACTTCTCGATGACTCGTCATGAGATCTTATCTTCCCGCAATACACGTACGTTATGTCGCACAGAGAGACATGCATGCAAAGCTTCCAAGGAAAACGATGGCTTAACCGTGCATGGAAGCATCCACTGCTCGTTCCCTCTCCACGTGAAGCTTCAACCCTGGTCCAGGATCCGATACAAGGTCACATGCTGCAGTGGAGGGACTGCGACCTCTCTCTCCCTCTCTCCGCCTTTGCTTCCTTCTCTCTCCTTCGTCCCCCACGCCATTAGCTGGTGCTTAGGTTTCCGAAGAGCCCTCACCAAAAGCTGAATTAAGTGCATTGTTAGTGCTGTCAACAGTAGGTGTCGATTGCTTCGAGGACTGCAATTATACGCTGCGTTTGTGTGCAGAAGAAGAAGAAAGAAAGAATGATCACCAGACGGTATTTAAGAGTACAGCCTTTCGATCTGTGGTTGAAGAAGTGGCTTGAATGAGATTCAATTGCTTGCTGGTGATCCTGGGAACAAGATCGATCGACACACCATGATGTAGCCAGCACAAGTCCATGGCTGCTATCATCCCTGACCAAAATTGTAGCTTTCCAAACCACCATGATGTCTCAATGGAGACAAAAAAGACTAGTGATTCTGCTCGTTCAATTCACCAAAAAAGAAAAAAACAATTTCGAACAACAAAGGCATAAGAAAGTTCACATTAGAAAGGCCTATCGTAACAAACAGGCACTGTTACATTTTGTGAAGATGGGTAATCAGTAGATAAATATACACAAGCAAGTCAGTAGGCAATACTTTCCTTACCAGTTGTTTGATACGTACCACATACAAAGATAATAAACAGCTGAAGAATTGGCAACAGACCGAGATCATCCGCCAAGCTCAAGCAGTGCAATCGTCTGTCCAGTGACCGCACCTGCCGCATTTGAAGCAAGTAGGACGAAAAGACCAAGTGCATTCCTTCATCCGGTGTCCTTCTTTGCCGCACCTGTAGCATTTTTCAGGAGTCGATGCACCTGGACTTCGATCACGTAAATCAAGTCTTTTGATGGGAGAAGATAAACCTACGTTGCTGGATTCACAAACTCTTTTTGGTGACAACAGTGGTGTCTCTAGAACACGTGATACATCGATTAGCATCGGTTCCGGTTCGTCATCAGTTGTTGCTGCTCTACGATCATCAAGTTTTGGTACCCTAGGCTCATTTGCGAAAGAAAAACTTAGCGATGTATTCTGACCCAAGTGACCGTGTCCTCTTCCATCATTCATCTCGAGTGCCACTGGTTTCTCTGGCGTTGCAATCTTGTTCTGTCCCTCAAAGACTTCTTCGTCAGATTGTTTTGCTGGGCTGTCAAGCCACTGTAAGTGATTACACGCTCCTTGACCCTGAGAAAGACAAATCCAGATTGTTTCTCAGCTTCATAAAATGAAGCAAACACAGAAAATAGATATGGATAGAAATCCATGAAAAGCAAAATGTAACCAAGGTATCAGGCATTCATATGTGATTCTGTATGTATGATGACTTCACCAAATAGAACTGCATATTGCCATCCCAAATAATTGTGAAACCATTTTTTGACACCCTGCAAAGAAGTCTATAGGTTGGAAATATAACTGAACACCATATATACCATCTCTGTCATTCAGACTTGAGATTCCTAAAGTTGTTTCTTGCAAAGATAAGTAATTTCAATTTTTTCACCAGTATCAAATCCATGCATGTCCTGATTGGACAAATTGAATTTATAAGTTGGAAGAATAGATAAAGATACCTACAAAATGTACATCAAAAACAAAGAAAAGAAGTTTGATACTCTTACTCTAACTAGTGATGTGGCCCCCTTAATAGCGGTAGAAACTTTAAGGCCGACCTTAAATCGTTAGGATACCACAGGTTGTTGTTGTCTGTTTGGCTGTATATAAGCAGTAGGCTCCATGCATATCAAAATCATATGCATAAAAGATAATGCAAAGGTCCACAACTGACAACTTGAAGGATCCCAATCTGAGATCAAATCCTCCACTAAGAAAAAAATGGAATATAAACTACTGAAAATATTTGTCTGCACTGAGATCATGAATCATGTCCTTAGCTGGTAGTAGTTCATCATATTAATGCTACAAGTAGGGAAAAAAGAAAAAAAAAAAACAGAGAACAAAATCACATGTTCCCTCACACAATTAGAAGCACTAAAACAAGGAATGCATTTGTCTTATCTCAACCAGCACCAAATGGGACATATCATCCAAAAGGATATGAGCTGCCTTGTGCCATGAAATGGAAATCATTAGTATATGTCATATTTCAAATCCACTCTAAAACATATGAAAAACATAATTTAGAGTGAGGAGTTCAATTATTGGTGTTAATTGCAGGGCAAGTCCCAAGTCCCCAGATCTAGCATTGCATTTCAAGCACAAACTCATTGTTTCTGTTTCAGGCCTAGAAAAAACAAAATACAGGCTTGACCACCAGGAAAGAATGATGTATCTTCATATTATTTCCAACTCTGATCAAACAAAACATACAGATGGAAACTGACAAAGAAACAAAACAAGGATCCGAATAGAAGCTCAGTTATAAAAAGATAATTTGGAGTATACGATCATAAAAGAAATTTGATGGATAACATTTGCAACTTATTATGATAAGAAGCATCAACTAGAGACCGAAAGGAGGCAAACAAAAATTTTTTGTTCTCATCATGGCAACACCATTATGCCATTAAGATTAGCAGCCACTACATCATAAGA
Source organism: Musa acuminata AAA Group (assembly GCF_036884655.1). Lineage (NCBI taxonomy): Eukaryota > Viridiplantae > Streptophyta > Magnoliopsida > Zingiberales > Musaceae > Musa > Musa acuminata. The sequence continues at coordinate 28,649,740 of NC_088358.1, read as the reverse complement.
TAGGAAGATGATCAACGATACCATAATAACCAGCATCCATTAACTAAACTAAATATTAAATAAAACCAGAATTGATAAGAAAACGTGGTTCAATCAACAAACAACTTAATTGCTTGGAAATGCAGAAAGATCTTATGTTGCATCTTGTTCATCTTAAACCGACAAAAACCAATCTCTTATGAAAAAGTTGATGATGAACTAATGCAAACCAGAATTACCTTCTTTATCGTGCAGGCAAAATATTTACGACCCGCATTAACCCCATTTTCCATCGTCAAGAGTCTGCATTTCCCAGCGCCACAAGCACACATGGGATATGAAGATTCTGCTACACCATTTTGCTGATACGGCTTGTTTGGGCTTTTCACACCACATTGCTGCTTGACCGGGCTGCTCAGACCATGCTGCCGATTCGGTTTCACCAAACTACCAAATCCACGCTGCTGATTGCAGTCAGCCTCGTCACACCACAAGAAGAAATCACACTTCTCTTCAAACTGAAAGAGTTGCACAAAGGATGGGGAATTGTGAATTAAATTTCACTCAACCTAGAGCCTGTTAATTTAAGAATGTGCTGCAGTTCTTTGGTAAGGTAAATGATAAAAACAATAAGAAAAGCATTACAAGAACTATGGATTCCAACAAAAAACAAAAGAGTATTCGAATCAAACAAAATTCTTGATTTTCTCTACAGCAATTAAGGAAGTCAACATGGTCTTGTCCCTCGCACCCATAATTAATCAAGTGCAAATTATTGGTGAAGAATCTTATTCTTCCTCAATTAAGCACTTCCAATCATTTTTGGATATGAACAAGTGTAGAAATTCAAAGAGAAAAGAACTGTCAACGAGGTGGAATATTCCTTCTCAGTTAATGCAAAACCTCGGCATTTTAAAATCCACTAAAAGCCATAGCTCAACGAGGAAAAGTTATATTTAGGTAAAAGTGAAAATTGACATTTTTTTGCAGCGAATTTTGATGCAAATTTCAAGAAATCAGTTCTATAAAAAAGGCATATCTTGTTGAACAAAACACTCGGAAGGTGCAGTAAAAAGGAACTAATTTTAACATCCAATGCAAACTTAAAGAAAGCAAACCAGATGCAGTTCAGCAAGCAAAGGATTCGAACCAAACTCAGGCAAGTGAGGTTGAAGAACAGAGACAAAAAGCTGGTCCGAAACACATCTTCGAGCATACCTCAAAATACAAGTGAAAGAAAAAGACCCCTTTTTTTAGTGAACAGCGTCCAATAAAAACAAGAGAACTCGCTTCCAGCAAAAGAAGTATGTGATGCAGAGGTTCCAAAATCAAACCGAAACACCCATTTCGAACACGATAATTGCACCGACATAGTGGGAAAAAGCAAACAAGCTAAAAAAACCTCCCACTTACAATCATTCATTCCCTCTAAAAAGAGAAAGAAAATGAAAGAGAAGGAAGGAAGCAACAATCGACCACACCATAGAGGGGCAGCTGTAGAAATGCCTCCCGGGGTTCTTTGCGGTCCTGGACATGAGCACGACGCACGGCCCCCTCCCACAAGGGCACTGCCGCTCGGGGTACACCCGACGCTCGGCCTCGCCGAGGGCAGCGGGGCTCCCCCTCTTACTGGGGCAGTCCCGAGCGAAGTGACCGTCTTGATTGCAAGCGAAGCATTTGTAGCTCCTGGGGCGTTCTTTGACGGGGGTATTCGCGGACGTCACTTCCTCTCCTCCTCCTCCTCCTGCCTCTTCGGGGAACAGCCGCTTCCTCGGTTCCTGAATCCGACCACAGGAGGATCCCACGCTCTCCGACGCCATCTCTTCCTCGATTCCCTCTTGCCTAAAACAAATAATGCATCACATAACACACGCATCTCTTCTTCCTCCCCTTTTGAAGTGGCAATGGAAACAAGATGGAGCTGACATCGAAAGCCACACATGGAGAAAGCGAATTTCTTCCTTTTACTTTTTTCCCTTCTTTTTCGATTATTGTTCTAGCGAAAGATATTACCTTTTTTTAAAGGGTCAAAATATATATTTATCTTTTTTGATTCCTTTCTTTTTATTTATATGCTAGTAAAAAAAAATAAAGGGACAAAATTTCTCATAAAAGATATATTTATTTATTTTTTTATTTTTTATTTATACTTATTATTTAAGAGGTTATAATAGAGTACATCATCGTCGACATGTCTTGCATCCTATGATAAATAACGATGATAATAAGAAGCTCGTTGATGATACAATGTATGGTATTCTTGAGTGACTACAGTGGAACATGGAGGTGCAATGTTTGAAGTATGAAAAGAAAGAGAGGAGAGGTAAAGGTGATAGATAATTCCAATGTAAGATGACGATTTTAACAAGGGAGAGAAAGTGGAAAGGGGAGGCTAGATGACGATAAGAGGAGATGATTACGATGGGTGAAAGGTGATGATTGTTGAGACAAAGGTTTGGGTAATTTTTTTTAAAAAATAAAAAGCATTTAATGAGAATAAATTAAAAAATTTATATTAATAAAAAAAAATTCAAATTTTATTCTTTTAAATATTTTTTTCTTTCAAGGATAAATAATCAAAATTTCAAGAGATTCTAAACCATTAATATTTCATGAATATATATATATATATATATATATATATATATATATATCGCTAAATAAATATCCAATATTGAAGGTGCTAGCTAGTTTATCTAGTAAGCTCAAATCAAACTTTCACCATTTATACTTTATCAAAAAATTTAAATAATTTACTTTGATAAATAAAAAACTTTTTTTATATTAAATCATACCAAATGATAATTTTTAGATGTGGATGAAAAATACATAATTAGATAATTTTTTTTTAAAAAGAGTATGATGATAAGAGAGAAGGGGGAGAATGGACTGACTGTTAATATTTGATAACTGTAATTTTATTATTATACCTTCGAGGATGAAAGGTAGGAACGAAATATAGTGTAGACTATAGAATCATGAAATTATTGTATAACAGATTTTTATATGGTAAATACTCGTCACAATGGTCATTCCAAGTCAACCCATTTGAACACTAATTAATATGTTATCATGTTTTATGGAGTTCTTCGCACAAATGCCAAACGATAAAAGATAGGCACAACTTTGCCGTCAACCGCATCCGACTCCCTGCACGAATCAAAAAGCTATCGGGTCCATATCACGACATCGGCGGATCACGTGCGTCACTAAGTTGGACGACCACATCCACCCAATCGCGTAATATGATTGCACGTGGTATTTTTTTTGTATATATATATATATATACATATATATATACATATATATATATATATACATATATATATATATATAGAGAATGTTTAGTTGTGATATAATTTTTTTTAAGAATGTCAAAATTCTGATTTGATTCAATCAAATTGAATCAGTTCATCGAATTGAATCGATTCATTTAAAATACCTCTATATATATATATATATATATATATACATATGCGCTTCATTTTGATGTCATATTTGAGGGTCTGCTATGCAAACCGATTTAGGGTTTCCGATTGCTCGTCGGCCTTGCGGCTCCGCGGCTGCCGTACGAGTTCTTTTGCCTCCGCGTCCGCGGCCTCGCCCTCGAATTCGGCTACATCTCTTCGTCGATCCAAGAGTGATTCTCGGGGCATCAACCTCACCTAGACTGAGACTTCTCGGTAAAGTCCCTAAACAAGCACTTATTTGCTTATTATTCAGGTCATTTCGTCGCTGGTTAAAGCCTGTCGATACCTGAAATTGATTGGTTGTATTGTCAATCATCAAAGGTCTCAATCAATCCCTGTTAACGTCGATGGCAGGCCAAAACTTTATGGCCCGTTTGAGCTTAATTACGTAAGCCCAAGGGAGAGAAAGGAGAAATTATTAGAAAATGCAAGGGTCGTATAGGATTTATGCAATCATCCCAAGGTAGTGACCATGACAACCACAAAACCCCTTTGTGGGTTATAGGGAAAGTAAAAGTAGAGGCGCTGATACGGATGTGTGAAAGCCATGATTGAGGTGATACGCCCTAGCTAGGTTGATGACTGGGTTAGGAGGCTGGATCAACATCACAAGTCATTTGTCACTTCCTTCATGAGAAATTTGTTATTTATTTAACCATGGACACAAGTTCAGAATGATGGATTTATTAAGGGGAAGGAGAAAACAATCCGTGAGACGCTGAGAATCTGTGACACGGTTTTAGAAGGAAAACTCTAAATCTGCAGCTGAATGTTCTGTATAGCCCAACCTCATTTACTCTGCATTACATCACTAGCCTCATTACATAAGGTTCTCTCATTTGCAACTTTATACTTTTGCCAAAGGAAGTTATTTATGAATTTATTCTTGTTGCTTTTCTTCTCTCTTTTCTTTTTCGTACTGCTTTATGATCACTGAGTCTTCTTTTTTCGGTTTTGTTTCTTTTATGGTGTTTCCTGCAAGATGTCCTATTTGATTGGTCCATCTAGAAATCTATGCTGACATCTCTCGATCACTTTCTACCCACTTCCATCAGTTCCTAAAGCACGTCTGGTGATTTAACCTGTTGAATTTTTAATTTAAATGTATGAATAGCTAAGCTGGTAAAACTTCCTTGCATTGTTTTGCATTCAGAATACTTTGTTTCTCATCTATGAACCCAGGCCCTACCTGTTGAAATTGGCTGAAGTATTGTACTGGGTAGCTGTTTACTCCAAGCCCATCTGATTCTTTTAATGATAATTACCTTTTCAAGAGTTTAGTTCATGTTATACTGGATAACTTTGTGTTTTTTGGATTTTTGTATTTGTCTTCACTGGTTCCTGGAGTATTAGGGTTATACTGAGAAGAACCTAAAAATAGCAAATGTATATGGTTCTGCATTTTTCTTCCTTTCTAAGCCTCTTCATGTCAGTTTCTTATCCTAGAGTTCTGATTGTGACAATGCAAGAGTTTAATTTGATTCACTAAAATGTTGTCACACGACTGATATGTAGAAGACAACTGTGTTTTGGTTTAGGACAGTAGACAGTTGACAGAGTCTGTGGTGATAGCAACATGGTCTTTTGGTAACTAGAGCCACTTGCTCTGCTCGTTCAATAATAGATTCTTGTGCTGTTCAGTGGTACATTCCTACATTGCTTGTTCACAATCAGTAATGAGGATGGTAATTGCAATTTTTCGGATGTAGGTATATGGTGAGTAAAAGTCCCCATTACTGTGAGTCTGCTGCGATTTCAGAAAGCCTGAAAACAGTGCATCAGGAAGGACCCTTCTCAAATTTTGGTTGATATTTTGAACAGGAAATACAAGCCCCTAGTCCAAGTTTCAATGTAACTAGAAATAATTTCTTTCTGTTTAAGAGCTTTGTTGTTGTCACTGTCAGATATGTTTATAGAAAGGGCAACAAGGCTACTAAATATGTTGTCTCTGCAAACTTTACCAGGCTCCACTTCCATTAGCAAGATTCATGGCTATTGGAGATTAGTCTTGTGTTAAACTCCAATTTTTTGGGTGTTACTTGTACTCTTTTCCGTGAGTAATACATAACTCTCTTCTGCAAAGAGAGTTGTTGGATCAAATGTGAGATTTTACAAAGTTGTCATATTAAGCAATGCTTTTTAAGCAGTCAACCATTGTTTCCTACAATGAGATTGTTGTCATGTTCAGGCTACTGGGCTGCCGGAATAAGGTAAGATCATGTCAAAATCTGCCGCTCGGCCTTAGTTTCTGATAGATTTGTTTGTGTCTTTTAGATTGACACAGGATGATACAGTTTGAGGATGCTCTCAGTCAACCTGATATGATGGAACATTGGAAGATGAGAACCCCCATTTGGTTGCCGTCTGTTGTAGTTACTTTGGATGACACTACTATTCTCCATTAATGACTTGAACCAAGCTTTTCTTTAACTGATGTCAGGAACGTTAAAGTATCATTCTTCGCTTCATGTATGCAGTGTGAAGTGTTGTTTTATATAGTATTTATCTTATCTGAAGTGAGAATGAAGCAGTTAACGATTGTCAGCCAAAATATGCATTTGCAGAAACCATGCTTGGATTGTGATCTCTGGTGGGAAAAGGTACTGAAAGTTGGCTTCTAATTTCCATTAGAATTATCTGCAAAATTACAGCACACCGATGAGCTTCTAATTTATTTTCTGTTTGACTGGTTACAGCCGTAAACCAACAGGAAATCTCAATGGGAATTGGGTACACTCTGTGGAGCTGGATGTGAGAACCAGGTACCAAATTTATGACCCATCTGTTATCTTCCTCTATAAGCGAGACGATCTGTTTGTATGAGTTCTTGTACAAGGCATTTTACTTAAAAAAGTAAAATGCCTGACCTTACAATGGTGATTTAGTTTCCATGAAAAGGACAAAGGGTCGGGTAGGGTAGGGTTTGGATTGGATTGGATTAACGAGGTAGCGATGATTGGGAAAAGGACTACGGTCATGTGTCCTACAGACGTCCAGTAATGTTGCACATGCCCACTTAATTGATTCTGATGATAGTTAAACACTAGACAACTCTTAATTGGTTCTTCAATTCAATTAGCTAGCATTAAATTCTGTTCTGGTGGATGCTTTCTCTCAGCTGCTTCGCTTCCTCAATTCTTCTTCCACTTCACAATCTGATCTCTTTTCCTCAGGTTTGATAACTACTCTGAGACCTCTTTAATCCGGTAAGCAGCTCTGCTATTCCAATTTGATGAGGACGAGGTCCTACTAACTTTGGACACACAAGTGCAGAATAAACTACTAACAGGAGCTGCACAAGAACTCAGAGCTGATCATACTATGTATATTTCATGGGATCCAACTTCCAGCACTCTAAAGTCATCGTCTATATCTCATCACAACAAAGAGACATTTAACATGGAGAAGCAGTGATGGGTCGGCTACAGGGAGCAGAACTGCTGCTTTGCCTGCTGATGATGGATGGGTTTGAGATGGTGCAGGCGCCATGTGCGTGTCCTGAAGATCCAGCTGCACGTAAGCCCTCTTCTGCTCATGTGCTCCTCCTTGGAGAAAGATTTGGATTGTAGCTGCAAACTACTTTTTATCAATTGCACCATGTGATCCTTTTGCTAGGGCAGAAGCGTTTGGATACACCCTCTCACTCTTCCAAGCACAAGATTCAGTTGCCCACCACCCCCTCGTTCATGTGGGCATGTCTCCCCTCCCCCTCCCATGCACTGAGATCAGCACCACAAGTTGATGTTTTCTTTAGCTCCCGAAGGACCACTGGCTTCTTGGATCTGGTGACCTCGACGACGCTCCTCGAATGCATGTGATGCAGGCGTGCAACGTTGAGGGCCAATCGATCTCTTCGTCGAAGCAGCCGGTGCAAGTGTTGTGTTGTTGGAGAAGAAAGACTGGAGGCCTCGATGTCTGCTAATGGAGCTACTAAAGAGACTGATGGCCCTGGAGATAGATTATTACATCATCATCATCACCGTGAAGCTAATTAAGAAGACTGTTGGCGATGCACCCCTTAAGGAGGCACCGCCGGTGTTGATTTGATCTCCCAGATGCCTCGTGGTCCTCGGGGACAAAATGTCACCGGTTCTTCTTCATCATTGCCTATTGATTACCGCTGTGGTCCAACCATCCACCAGTTCTTCATCATTTCCACCTTCACGAGGTTCTGCACCCAAGAAAAGTTTGGTCATGGCGATTAGCTTTAGCTTCCTTGGTATAAGAAAGCAAAGAAGCAATTCAAAACTTCTGCCGTAGCATGGGGTTCGAGAAACCTTCGGACGACTCTTTTTAGACACTCAAAAAGGGGCGGGGGCCATTTCCACCTTCACGAGGTTCTCGTCGGAACTAGTTCCTCAGTTCCTTCCCGTACGAAGGAACTAGCCGAGTACTTAAGTGGTAGCAAAGTAAAATGCAGGTAGATAGTTCCGACGAGAACCTCGTGAAGGTGGAAATGGCCCCCGCCCCTTTTTGAGTGTCTAAAAAGAGTCGTCCGAAGGTTTCTCGAACCCCATGCTACGGCAGAAGTTTTGAATTGCTTCTTTGCTTTCTTATACCAAAGAAGCTAAAGCTAATCGCCATGACCAAACTTTTCTTGGGTGCAGAACCTCGTGAAGGTGGAAATGATGAAGAACCGGTGGATGGTTGGACCACAGCGGTAAAAAAAAAAACCCCTTGGTAGAAACTCCCTTCTGCATGCAGGTATTCTGTCATGTCAGCGCTCGCACACATTTGGCACCAGTGGGGGTGGGTACTGGGGAGGAGGAGCACATGCGGTTGAAATCTAAGAGCTTTCTTAAATCCATGGATAAGCATGGGGAGGTGGGGTCTTGGCAGCTTCCTTTGGGGTTGGCATTGGGGTGCGACTCTCTCCCTTGTTTTCCTGCTCTTCTCCTGCCCTTTTCAAGGATACTCTGTCCCCCTAAAAGACAAGCACCCCCACATTTTTATATGACCCAAACTTGGTGCAAGAAATCCAGCAGATCCCGGTTTTGTTGATTCATCACAAACCAAACCAAACCATTTGGGTTCCATTCTCCTTTCTTTACTCCTCTGAACCCCCTTCTCCCTTTTCTTTAACCGCTAGTAGTAGGCTTAGCTTAGACCGCGTTGTCAGTCTCCTCCTCCTCCTCCTCCTCTCACCATGGCCATTGAGACTAGCTGCCCTAAGATGACACACACACACACACATGCTCACCGTGTTCCTCAAAAACCCTGAATGACTCTCATTTCAATCATGATGATGCAGCTGCTTTGCCGAAACACTGATCCAAATGATCTTAATCCACATGATTGTCTGAGAATATCCCACCCATGACTTGTCGTCATGTCAGTCAGTGAAAGCAAAAGCTAATTTGACATGATTCCAGCTCCACCGAGTGTAAATTATTCCTTAACCTGAGATTTGGCTCTACATTCTACTGTCATGTTGATAGAGACCGGTAGAAGTGATCCCTTGACTTGTGATCCTAATTAAGCTAAGCAACATCTGTTTGGATGTATTATCCTGTACCTGCAAATCTCAGTTTAGCAAGTCAAATGATGATGGATGCTATCCGAATGATTCTGACTTACACAGAGATGTTTGTTTAAGATATGGTAAAACAGTAACAAGTTGGGAGTGGGAAGTGCATGTTTGAACCACCCAATTCCCATATGATCCTTAGTACATTCCTCATTTTAATAAGCTTCCAAGCCCAGCCATAATAGCTGCAGACAGCCTGTTCGACTTCATCCGGTACTTGTTTCGAGCTAAGAAGAAGCAAGCTCAGTGAGGTCATGGAGGTGGGCGAATGGAAAGGCAGCTCAGCTCAGATCACTCTTGTACTGTTGTGGCCACAGGTGAGAAAATGTTTTCGTCCCTTAGGCTGTTGTGTGGCAATGTCACACAACCCCAATGAGGTTTGACCCATAATAGCTGCATCTAATCGCAGGGTACCAGACATGAGCACATGTGTAGGACATTCACAACCTCTTCTTCCCCCTACATATAATGCTCTTTCCAATAAATCTGTTCCAAATGCACCACTTCCCAAAATTCCAACCCACATATCACTTCTTTATTGCCATCCCCTGACCCTCTTTCAGAAGCTACCAAGAAGCAGAAACCCAATTCCGCAAGGGAGGGAGAGAGAGAGAGAGAAAGAGAGAGAGAGAGAGAGAGAGAAGAGGCGCAGAAGCTGCTGCTTTATATATGATCCGAGACCTCCTCAGCTGCATTCGGCGCCATGGCCAGCCGATGAGCATAGCTCCTCCTCCTTGGTGTTGTGCCCCTCGTCTCGCGTAGAACCGCCTGCTTCTCCTCCACGGCCGGATCGATGGTGATGCCCAGCTGCGATCCCAACGACCTCGAGGGCAGCACGCGACTCATCGAGGACCTCACCGCCAATGCCCGTCAGGTCCAGCAGCAGGTTCTGAATGAGATCTTGACGAGGAACGAGGGGACGGAGTACCTACATGGTTTCCTCCGTGCCCACAAGGGCCGTGATCTCTTCAAGAAGAAGGTGCCGGTGGTGGAGTACGATCAGGTCAAGCCTTACATCGACCGTCTTGCCAATGGGGAGCCGTCTCAGATCATCTCCGCCCAGCCCATCTCGGAGCTGCTCACCAGGTGAGTAACTCTCGTCGCCATCGTAACTCCGTCTCCATGACCAACCTCACTGTTGATTGACTGCGATACCAATGTGATGTTCTTCTGTGACAAGCTCTGGGACTTCTGGCGGGCAGCCCAAGATGATGCCTTCCACGGACGAAGAACTGGATAGGAAGACCTTCCTCTACAATCTCCTCATCCCTGTGATGAATCAGTGAGCTTCTTCTTCCCTTGTTTGGGCTAATGTAACAGTGGAGTCAGTCATTAAGCATCCTCGAGCTCACGCCTGCCGCTACCTTTCTGAACTCGCTCAGGTACGTCGACGGGCTGGACCAAGGGAAGGGCATGTACCTCCTGTTCATCAAGCCGGAGATCAGCACGCCGGCCGGCCTCACCGCCAGGCCCGTGCTCACCAGCTACTACAAGAGCCGCCACTTCCGGAGCAGGCCCTTTAACAGGTTCAATGTCTACACCAGCCCGGACGAGGCCATTCTCTGCCCCGACAGCAAGCAGAGCATGTTCTGTCAGCTCCTCTGCGGCCTCGCCCAGCGCGACGAGGTTCTCCGAGTAGGCGCCGTCTTCGCCTCTGCCTTCCTCCGCGCGATCAAGTTCCTCGAGGACCACTGGCCGGAGCTCTGCTCCAACATCAGAACCGGGACCGTCAGCGACTGGATCACCGACGCAAGCTGCCGCGACGCCGTCGGCAGAATCCTCCGCGAGCCCAACGCGGAATTGGCCGACGTGATCGAGTGGGAGTGCAGGAGGGAGCCCTGGGAGGCGATAGTTAGGCGGCTATGGCCGAGAACCAAGTACGTCGACGTCATAGTCACCGGATCGATGGCACAGTACATTCCGCTGCTGGAATTCTACAGCGGCGGCCTGCCATTAGTCTCCACCATGTACGCCTCCTCGGAGTGCTACTTCGGCATCAATCTGCGCCCACTGGACCTGCCATCGGACGTCTCCTACACTCTCCTCCCCAACATGGCCTACTTCGAGTTCATCGAAGCCGACAAGACCGAGGGGGGGGAGACCAGCAGCGTGGAGTGCAACTACACCGGCGATCTCATCAAGGTGGTGGATCTTGTGGATGTCGAGGTCGGCCGCTACTACGAGCTCGTCGTCACCACATTCACAGGTGAGGTCTCCTCCTCGTTCTTCGAATCGTAGACAGCATTGGCTTTGGCCACATCTCATCCATACCTTTCTTCTCCCCCTTTTTCACACACATCATGGTGATTAGATCTTGCATGTCTAAATTAACATAGGCAATGGGAGTAAACAAACAGCTCACCCGTGTCGTGTCTTTGCCATCAGGCTGTGTTGACTTTTTTTTTTTGTCTCCAAGTACTACTGCTGGTCTTCAAGCAGGGAGGGATCGGGCCAGTCCTCGATAACATGCACTGACGAGTGAGACCTCACACAGCTACAAATAAAATAAGCATGCACATGTAGAAGACAACTGTGCCACTGACTGCATCATCTGGATGAATCCCCAAATGCACCAGTGGCTTTGTCGTGAACTTTTCGGGAGACTTAGTCCGCTTCATGGACATGGAACGGATGGATGAGGCGTTTAATATCTGACTCAAACTTCATCCCATGTGCCTGACTCCATGTCGCAGTACATCTGAACTTGGGAGGTCACTGTGCATCCAGTCCTTTCCTCCCTCTTGTGGTCGATCTGAGATGGACACCCATCAGGAGAAGTTAACAGTAGTAGTAGTAGTAGTAGTCGTAGTCGTAGTAGTAGCGGCAGTAGTAGTACTTGAAGGGATTGTTCAGCTTACATATGACCTCAGCAACTTCTACTTGCCCGTGTGTGATAGGCTTGTACAGGTACCGAGTTGGCGACATCCTCAAGGTTACGGGGTTCCACAATGCTGCACCGCAGTTCCGCTTCGTCCACCGCCGCAACGTCGTCCTCAGCGTCGACACCGACAAGACCAACGAAGAGGACCTGCTGAAAGCCGTGACGCAGGCCAAGCTCCTGCTGGAGCCACTCGGCTGCCTCCTCACCGAGTACACCAGCTACGCCGACACCTCCTCCATCCCCGGCCACTACGTGCTCTTCTGGGAGCTGAAGACCAAAGCCAGCTCCGATCCTTCCGACGTCGACTCAGCCGTGATGGAGGACTGCTGCTCCACCATCGAGTCGTGTCTCGACTCCGTGTACCGGCGGTGCAGGAGCAGGGACCGGTCCATCGGGCCGCTGGAGATCCGGGTGGTGCGCCGCGGCGCCTTCGACGCGCTGATGGACTACTGCGTGTCGCTGGGCTCGTCGGTGAACCAGTACAAGACGCCCAGGTGCATCAAGTCGAGGGAGGCGATCCAGCTGTTGGAGGAGAAGGTGGTGGGGAAGTTCTTCAGCAGGAAACTCCCCTTCTGGAAGCCCTACACGATGATGGAGACCAAGGCCGGTTGATCCAGCACTGATGCCACCACCACCCTCCTTCGTTTACTGTCTCCATGTGTAATTCTTGTCCAAAGACCACTTTGCTTTAGTGACAGTACTGTACTTTTATTCCTACTATCCGATACACCGGACCGATGATTAATGAATTCAATGATCGATCGATGGGGTTCAGATGTGGCCCGTGTTGTCTTCACACGCGCACGAGCACAGAGGCCATGAGTGAGAGAGAGAGAGAGACAGAGGGAGGCAGCGGTGTCTCTTTGTGGTGTGACAGCCACGCCACCTGAGAGGAGAGCATTAATTGGGGAGAAATGGACTCGAGTGCTTGATGTCATTTGCACGTACGTGGCCCGATCCAAATCCATAAGAACTCGAGCCTCCCACTGGAAAAAGGATGCAATCGTCCACCAAGTGATTGCTTAGGCTGCATGATTAGCCGGAACAGATGAGGAGACGGTCAGGTGCTCAACACACTCCAGCTAACGATTACATGGCCATGGATCTGCCGAGTTGCATGCCTGGGCACCTCAACGCTGCATCGCTTGATGTGATGATACATGTTGATCTGATGGATCGTCATGTCATGCCCATCTCAGGTACTTTTGTCCCCGACCTAAACTTCTAACTCAGCATATGACGGCATAGCTTTCTTGCACCCCCGTAATTCTATAATCATAGATCATATATAGATAACCCTCAAAATAACAAAGATCATCGGGCCTTCTCATCGAATTTACCACTAAGTCTTCATTTTTCCACTGGGCTGTTGAAACTTGGCAACTAAACCTGAAATCAAATACTTCTTCATAAATTAGCACTATTATGCTATTTTGAAGTTTGATACAAATATGATATCCAAGAACATGATACATAAAGCTATCCCTAATGCTTAATTATCAAGTAACTTGGTCGAAATGTTGCCTCGGCTTGATCAACATCTATTTTTCACTCGACTAACACGATAGGTGGGACTCCGATCTATCATGATTTCGACATTGCCTTCACTCGATCAATATCCATCTTCCACTCGACTAACACGTTAGGCGAGACCTGAATCTATTATGACATCACTAGTGCCTCCATTTGATTGACATCTTGCTTCTACTCGGCTAACATGTTAGGCGGGACTTGAATCTATCGTGATATCAACATTGCCTCTACTTGATCAGCATCTTGCTTCCACTCGACTAACACATTAGGCGGGACTTAGACGATATCAACATTGCCTCCACTTGATCAACATCTTGCTTTCACTCGGCTAACACGTTAAACAAGACTTGAACCTATCATGATATTGAGACTCGGACCTATCGTGACATCGATATTGCCTCCCCCTGATCAACATGTTGCTTTCACTTGACTAACACGTAATGCGAGACTCGGACCTATCATAACGTCAACATTGCTTCCATTTGATTAGCATCATATTTCCACTCAACCAACATATTAGACGGGACTTGAACTTATTGTGACACCGATAAGGATGTCAACTCGACACCATAAGGTATGTATGCTATACAGTGTTTATAAAAAAAAATAATTCACTAAACCATTACTTTGTAACCCTTAGAGTAATGACATACATAACTATTCCCAATATTTACCACAGTCTCAACTGGATAACCATCCATCATGCTATAAAAAGGCCCTCGATTGCATTCTCAAAGTCATATGAATACAATTGTTTAACTTCGACATATAATCAATCCTTATTAGCTTGAGCATCGGAGAGATTTTGTCGAAAACGCATTCATCTGCATCGCCTAACTTCCCAATAGAGACAAATCCAAAAGTGGACATTGGTCGACTCCAAACCACACCCCCATCCATGTGTCTCTCGGATAACCAAAATTTATCGTACCAATATGTAATAGTTCACAACCAATAAACTATTTATAGCTCAAAGTGATAAAAAGAAGTTGCATTTGCCTCCAAGTTATATTAATTAGAATACGATAAGCATATCAACGAGGTTCAGTAGACTCGAGATCAGCATCAGAAGAACTCGTAATATAAATGGAGCTGAGGAAGGCGATTGCAGATCCAACAATTCCAACAAGTTATCCAATGAAATAAAGAAAAAAGGAAGTTTGATAGATCTGAAACTTTGGCTTCGAATCACACAGCGTGTGTTCTATCAAAGTGTGATTGATATGCATGTACAAGCAGACTGCATCATCAGCAAAAACGGATTCAAGATAGGGGACAAATCCGTTGGTTGGGTTGAATCGAGCAACCCTTTTTTGTTTTGCTATGGCTGCCCCTAAATGCGCGGTCGTGGGTTTGCGCACTCCGCAACACTACCAAGTACCTGATGCTGTTCTAACTAATATGGTCGGTGGACGCCATGCACACGGCGGTGGCCCTTTCTTCTGCTTCTTGTTTTCGAACATGTCTGATATGCAATCACAAAAAAGGATCGGTGAAACTTGACTTAATTAATTTTGATTTTCTAATGGATGATGAAGCTGGCTGTTGCATAGTCTGTTTCTAGTGCTGCAAGGCTCTCCTGCAATGGAAGTATGGTCAGCCAGACAGCGGATTGGTTTCTTCATCTCGGTACGGGAAATCATCAAAGAAACACAAAGATCCTTGTTGGAGCTTTAGACACAAGGAACCTAAACAGAGATTTATGGGCGGCAGATAACAAAGCGAAGATTTGTTGAAGTAAATTGCTCGAGAAGAAGGAAACAGAGTTATGGAGCTCGGGTGAGAAAGGACGAGAGCTGGCATGCGATCAAAGAGAATGGTTGAAATGGCACGATTCGATCGTGCGGAAGAGTAGGGGGCAGAAGTCGAGTTGCGAGCGCAGTACCTTTTGCTCCGCACTCCAGCACCTCCGGCTCATAATTCTCCACGCTGCTCTCGGGCACTTCGGCGATCACACAAAAGGCATACGGATGAGGAGGAAGCATTCAAGAAACCCTAAAAGTATTGGATAAAAACGCATTACGAGGGTATCTCCGTGTTCCAGCTCCTCCGGCTCCTTCTCCTCCTCGCTTCTGTGAGGCGCCTCGTTCTTCTGTTAGCGACAGACAATCGGAACAAGACAACCCATGCGAAAGAGGAATTCAAGAACCCGCCTCGAGAACTCGAGGCATGAAGAGGAGGAATTCAAGAAACCGCCTCGTCCTTTGGTTTCGCGGCGACAAGCGAGCGATGGGAGCGAGCGAGCAAACCCACGGGAGAGAAGGCATCGACAGACCAACTCAAGAAGCAGAGGCGTCAAGAACGGGATGGAGGGCGTTACCTCGTCTCCGTGTTGCTTGCATCTCCTCGCTTCCCTCGGGCTCCTTCTCCTCCTCCTCCTCCGGATTCGCAGGATCGCCAAGGGGGCGTCGACATCTCTCTCGACCGTGGCGCTCTGCTCGCCGCCCTCCTTCATATGGAACGCGGGGCAAAGTGGTCGAGCCAGTAGTAGCACCGACATGATCGACCAAGTACACGCATCTGCACTTTGGCGCCAATCTCGAAGCATCTTAACAACCGCATCGAAAACCGGATCACTGCCAGGGGGTGTCGAGTGCATCTGCACGAATCATAAAGCACTAAAGAACTGTATAAATTTATGATTTTGAACTAATTCAAGAGTTTGACCCGTACGACCCAAATCCAGGGTTCGAATTGAAATTACAAACGGTTCCGAGTCCACAACAGGTTGCAGCAGTTCGGATCATTCGTAAGAAGAAGAGCTGGTCGTCTTCATCATCTCCCCGTCGCCCATTAGGCTTTTCCTTCGGTAGATCTCGAAACAAAGCAACCAAAGAGAAGAGATCTCGTAATGTTCTTTATTCCCAATATAATTACGATATAATTTCTTCTAATAATCTGCCACGGTTGGTGTTGGCCTGTATCTCGACGAATGCAGTCCTTCTTCTTTTCAAGTGTTGGTCAAAAGAAGTTTGTCCTGCACGTTCAAGCATTCAAGGTGGGAATATGGAATCTATGGCATGGAGATGATGCATAATAAGAAGCATTGTTGATGCTCTCGACCAATAAGCAGCTTAAAGGTAAGGAAGGATTAGCTATATCACAATACTCGGGCATAGAAAAAGATATATCTTTTTTCCTTTTATGAACATGAAGTCATTTTGCCTAATCTCTCCATGAATCAGTAGAAGAACGAGTTACAAACTGCAAGAGTTTGCACAAGGCCGAGCATTATTCGATACTGGTTAGAAAAACAAAAAGTGTTTATGCCAAATGTCCACGTTAATTTATCTAATTTGTAGAAATTTGATTGCTTGCAAGTCTAACTGAAGGCAAAATCATCAACAAATAAGACCACAACAACTACTCACTGATTGAAGTCAATGATGGTCAAATAAGACCACTATGGAGAAAATACCCAGTTAATACAAAAGCCAGGAAAAGTTCAGTCGACAACATAATTCGGCTAACGATTTGAGGTCAGCATGTGAACCAAAAATACCGATGAGCCAACAATTCTGATATCTCAAACAGCCATAAGATTTCCAAAGTTGCGCATTATGAATATAGATCCAGCAAACAGACAGGTGGCACGAAGCAGCTTCTGAAAAAAAAAAGGGATAAAAAATTGATAAGTGAATAAGTTGCAAGCCATAAAAGATGTTTTACTGTTGTCACCATAGGCAGTCACAAATTTCATCATCTGACAATGTATCATTTCTCACCCAGATAACGCAAAGTATTTCAGACTAATGACAGCAGTAGATATTAGGAATTTGTCTGATAACAAGTCAACAAAATATTTCATAAAGTTCCACCAGAATAATATGGCTTATCCGGTAGTAAGAGCACATCCATATTTGTTTCCCGAAATGTCAGACTCAATATCCTTCAAACATAGATTAACATCTTTTAGGCTACAGGCCCGCAGCATAGTGTGGAGATAAAGAAGTAAATATGCATGGGATGCATACCTCGGCTCTTGGTTTTTGATAAGTTCTCTAGCTGTTTCTTTTGCAAACATCTAATTATCAATTTAGCTTCAGATTCACTTAGCACTGTCACTTTCCGTACGGTACAAGGGGTTTCCCTTTGTACAAGTTGTTTCACTAAGTAGCTGTAAATTCATCAAGTAGTTACACCATAAAAGGGTTTTCTTTTTAAACAAATGGGCTTCAGGATTCTAAAGACCATCAAAAAGAATATTTCCAAAAACTAAGAGGCAGAGAATTTGGATCATCAAAGAGATGACATGAAATCAACTTATTTACAAGATAACATCATTTCCTGACTTTATATATGATGCGTGTGATGAGCAGCTGATTACTACCATCAACAACACCAGAGTATTCCAGAGAGCAACTATGACAAAAAGGTTGGCTGGAAAAATTGCACAAAGTCCTCCTGAATTTATCAGGATGCACTAAAATTGATTATTTTCAACATTCAGAAAACATGACAGTATGGGAAAAAGCTAAAAAAAAAAAACTATCACGAGGTAAACACGATACTTTTAGATGTTTGTTTTTTCTTCAATATTGAAAAGTTGAAAAAGCACACTTTCTAGGAAGGATGAACCACAGATCTCTGGTCCATCATCCAACATATGTTACAGTTTAGGTACAACCTCATACGGTAATCGACTGAGCACCTGAAATATGCACCATTTATGATACTTGTACAAATGGATTTCTGAAAATCAGTGATTCAAAAAGTACTAGGCGCCAAACGGCGCAAAGGTCCCAAAACACTCGAGGCGCTTGCCCGAGCAAAACAAGGTGCTCTGAAATATAAAAATATAAAAATATATAATATAATTAAAATATAATTATTTAAATAAAAATATGATATTAAATTAAAATATACTGTTAACAGTATATTACTTACTGTTAATAGTAGTTAGAGGGAGAGAAAAGAACTGTTAAGTGTTAACAGCAACGGAGGGGATAAAAGTGGAAACTGACGGAAAGTGACAACAACAATGGTGAGAAGCTGACAGCAGCAACGGCAAAGAATTAGTTTAAGACAACTACGGCAGCACTACAAATGCTGCTTGTGAATGGCAGCAGTGGCAACAGCGGAAGCTGCGGACAACAGCATCGGCAACAATGGCATCTGTAGCTGCGGACAACAGCATTGGCTACTGACGCAATCTCATTCCACTGAAATCACAAAATCACACATCCATGAACATCACGCATAATCCACCAGCTACAGATTATGACAAAGTCAGAACACATAATACATCGCCTTATTGTCTATAGACAGTATGGTCAATAAGGCCATGAACATCAAGCATAATCCACCAACTACAGATTATGACAAAGTCAGAACACATAATACGTCTTCATTGATCACAACAATGCTTCACCCAATTAGAGAAAGATAGGTATGTCAAAGAACTTAGATGTAGATAGCTCGATATTGAGTACTGATCCAGTCCCATTCCACTAAAATCATCAAATCACATATCCATGATCATCAAGCATAATCCACTAGCTACAGAGTATGACAAAATCAGATCACATAATACGTCTTCTTTGATCACAACAATGCTTCACCCAATTCGAGATAGCTAGGTATGTCAAAGAACTAAGATATAGATAGCTCGATATTGAATACTGACCCAATCCCATTCCACTGAAATCATCAAATCACATATCCATGAACATCAAGCATAATCCACCAGCTACAGATTATGAGAAAGTCAGAACACATAATACGTCGCCTTATTGTCCATAGACAGTATGGACAATAAGGCCATGAACATCAAGCATAATCCACCAGCTACAGATTATGACAAAGTCAGAACACATAATACGTCTTCTTTGATCACAACAATGCTTCACCCAATTAGAGATAGTTAGTAATGTCAAAGAACTTAGACGTAGACAGCTCGATATTGAATACTAACCCAATCCCATTCCACTAAGGAACTACAAGACCAATCCATATGCCAAAGAAAAGAAGCCCCTCTAATTCACATCTATCCGCAACTACACACCAAATAACAGCATCGAAGAAGGAAAACCATTACAACAAATCTAAGTAACTCCAATTAAAAGTACAAAGAGCCGAAAATTGAAATGCAAGGAAAATAATGTAAACACGACGAGGACACCGATAAAAAGCGGGAAAAAAAAAGAAAAAAAGGAAGGGGTTGCGCCGAAATTACCGAGTTGACGGCCCAATTGGCTTCGTCATTGACTTGGGAATTCCAAAAATCCTTAATGTTCTGTAGGGAGACGGAAGGTTTCGCCATCTTGATCGCTCTAGGTTTTACGGCTCCGGTTTCGCGTTAGGTTTGGCGGCTCGTTTAAGCACCGACAGACCGGTGCACGCAGACCATTCCACACCAAGGCGAACAATCCCTAAGCACGAAACTGGTGCCTGTTGGCTTTGGGCCTCGAGATTTGGGTTTTGGGCTTTGGGCTTTTCGACTCCTGCAGCTGACGTGTGACTCCTGAAATATAAAGATCACGTACGGCGTACCGTATCAATGTACTTTGGATGTCAAATATTATTTTAGAGGGATATATATAACATCTCAATTTCCAACTGTTTCCCTGTTGACGTCATCTGAGCTTGTGTAACCTTCTAATTCATATACAGCCAGATGAAGTTTATTTGTGCTCTCACTCCTCCACAGTAGTTAGATGTCCCCAAAAGATGCGTGATCAAATTGTGGACTTTAGCCACCTATTGACCTTCTAACATGGAAGTTATTGCTGAGCAGCACGGCTATGTTGTGACGTTGGGTCTTCCTTTTCCATAGACTTGACTTTCAGGCAGAGAGGTTGGTGGTTGGTATGACTCGTTCTCTTTTAGGCTGCCCACTCCCTGTATCTCTCTTTCGTAACTGGTTGATCCTATTTAATTAGGTAAGATATATTATAGATATTATTAGATTTTGATTATGATTATTGACCAATAGAAAAGAAGTTTATATTAAAATAAAATTTCTTAGGAGATAATCTTGATGGGAGGAACTCTCCTAATAACTTATCCTAGACCCTCTGCTCTCGCCTATAAATAGACAGGACATCTAGGGGCTAGACCCTCTGCTCTCGCCTATAAATAGACAGGACATCTAGGGGCTAAGGGTGCATCTGATGGACAGGACATCTAGGGGTTAAGTGTGCATCTGAGTAGTGAGTAGTGCATCATCTGAGTAGTGGTCTTCTCTCAATCTCCCTCTCCCCTAATCCCCTAATTCATCAATCTACGTGGTCCTGTGAAAAGATAGGAAGAGAAGAGAAGGATCTAGTTCTCATATCCTTATAGATTGATATTTCAGATCCGAAGATGGAGCGTTTGTAGATCAGATAAGGTTTATTCTTCTGAACAACAAGAAATGTATGCATCGTAATATTGTTAGATCTAATTTATTTAATTTCAATCTTGGCATAAAAGTTTTTTCGCATTACAGATAGCATGATTACAGATTTTATGCTAACAATTGGTATCAAAGCCAAGTTCTTGAGATCAAATATATTAGATCTATTATTGTTCTTTACGATGCCCGAATGATTTGTCGGATATTATTGATTTGTTTTCTTTCTATATGATTTGCTCTATTACTGTTTATGAGCAATGTATAATTTTATGTTTGATCGATGAATTTACTATTTACTATCATCGATATTATTGAGATGATCATCTCTGTTGATCATTGTCGACGAAGGGTCGTGTACCACCCCGCAGCCGCGCATCACGATCGTGCGCAGGCAGAGGTTCGCTTGCGAGCGGTGGCGGCACCACGGGCATCCTGCATCGCCTGTGAACGCCATGCTTGCGGAAGGCAACGGCTGCAGCCCATGTGAAGGCAGCGGCTACCCTCACGCATAGTGGTGGCGCCCGCAGATGGCGCCTGCGAAAGGGCGGTGGCTGCAGATGGCGACAGTCGTTGCCCCCGTAGAAAGTGGGCAGCGGCAGCGGCCAAGCGCGGGCAAGAACCGCGGCAATCACGCGTAGGTAGTGGCAGCGGTCGCGCATGGGCACAAGCAGCGCTGCGGCATGGCGACCGCGCGTGGGTAGGTCGTGCACAGGCAACGACCACTCGTGGGCAGAGGCAGCCCTCGCGACGGCAGCGGCCGCATGCTGGCAACAACTGCGGCCAGCCGTGAGCGCCGTCCGCAGGCAGGAAAGCGCAATGGTCGCGCGTAAGCAGCGCCACACGGCAGCAAGGCAGATTAGGGTTTTGGCATAATTACAGTTTTGACCTCGAGGCTAAGTTTTGCAAAATTATAATTCCGCCCTTTGCAAATTTCGTAATTCCACTTTATGTTCTGTCAATATATTTATAGTTTTACCTTTGGGTCTAATTTTGCCAAATTACAGTTCTAACCTTCGTAGATTTCTTAATTTCAGTTTATATCCTATTATATATTTAGAATTTTATTCTTATGAAATTGAGAATTTTAAGTTATATTCTCAATTATAAAATTGATAAATATGATTTATTATAATTATGATTGAATTTAATCATGATTATATTTTGGTTATTTGATTGGATTTAATTTTTGATTAAAAAATTATAAATTATGGTTTACTTCATAGTTTTCTGAAAGAAGAAGGAATCATGTCATTTATGGTTATTATGTTGTATATCTACAAGAATTATATTATGATATAGGAATCAGAATGGATCCCTTATTTTTATCACGGGTCATGAAAAGTAATGATTCTGAAAAGTAATATGATGCAATAAAAAAAGAGTTAAAATTAATAATCAGAATGGTGTCTGATAAATTTATTGAATTGTCCAATAATTGTAAAAGAGTCTATTATATAAATGTGGCTCAAAGGACAATGTCGATATAATGGTCAGATTTGTGGTTAAATGTTTTACTCATAAGCAATGTATCGACCATAATGAGATTTTTAATGAACTTATTAAAAATCATCATTACATTAATGATTCATTATAAGTTTAAGTTATATCATAATGATATGAAAATATTTTTTAAAATATCTAGTTTTATATGGGTTACTCTAAATGATTTATAAAGAAAATGAAAGAAATATAAAGTTTGGTATGCAAATTCAGGAATCCATTTATGACATTGAACAAGCTTCAAGGCAATGATATATAAAGGTTCTTGATATTATTATTTCATATTTAAGATAAATACTATTAATCAATATTTATATCAGTGGGAGCAAGTTTATTATATTGGTCATATATATAGATAATATTTTGTCTTACCAATAGTGATCTTGATTTACTATACTAAATCAAGAAATTTGTCACTAAAAGTTTTAATATGGTTGATATGAATGAGACATCTTATATTATTAATATTGAGTAATTCAAGGATAGACCTCAATGATTATTAAGATTGTCTTATAAATGATATATCAACCGAGTCTTGAAATGATTTTAATATACAACTTTATTCAGTCAAAGTTTTAGTCAATAGTAAATGCTTGAAAATAACTTGAAAAGAATCAGATAATGAAGATATTCTTTGTATATGTGCAGTTGGAAGTCTATGCTCAAGCCTGTGTTAGAAAAGATATCAGTTTTTATAATTAAAATGTTGGGTATATATTGAAGTCATCCAAAAAATATTAAAGGACTACAAAGAAAGTAATAAGATATCCGGAAGGGACAAAAGATTATATGCTCACATGTATGAAATTATATCAGCTTGAAATAATGATATTTTTCAGATGCTGATTATATAAATTGCCTCGATAATAGGAAGTTCACCTTACGGTTAATATCTATGTAATTAGATAGGCAATTTATTATTATTAATAATAGAAGTTGATTTTGTGGCATGTTTTGAGGCCACTAATCAAATTTTTTATTGTAAAATTTTTATCTCAGGACTTGGTGTAGTCAGATTCAATTAAAGTCGTTGAAGATATTTTATGATATTGCAGTAGTTTTCTTCTATAAGAATGATAAGTACTATTGCATCTATATGCATTATGGTATAAATTACTTGATGGTTAGAGAAGATGAGTTCAGAAACATCTAATGTCAATTAATTACATGAGTTCCACTGTATTGATTGCTGGTCCATTTACTTAGGATTTACAGTCTAAAGTATTTTAAAAGAACATGTTCTTATGATTGGGTTTGTGAGCAACCCATAAAGGATATGGTAATGCATGTTTAATTGGATATTATAATTGACATTCTTACTTACATATTATGGTTGAATGTGATGACAAGATTGTCTTGACAAGACAAATTATATGGGTCATTTTGGACTGCATTAGGAAAGGCTAACAGTATTGTGGTACATAGAAGGAAGTGTGACATTGATGGTATACAACCGTTATGACTCATATTGTTAGTTAGACTTAATGTAGTATTATTATTCGTATTAGACTTATTGACCTATTTTCTAAAATTCACGCGCGTGTATATAGTTTTTTAGAAAATTTCAAAATCCAATTGAGTCAAATTATTTTTAAATAAATTTTGTTTATTTATTTTTTATTTTAAGTCTTTTTTATCTTACCAATTATTGGGCCAAGTAGGAGAATGTTAGGTTATGTGATCCTATTTAATTAGGCAAGATATATTATAGATATAATTAGATTCTGATTATTATGATTATTGGCCAATAGAAAAGAAGTCTATATTAAAGTATGATTCCTTATGTGATAACCTTATGGGAGGAACTCTCCTAATAACTTATCCTAGACCCTTTGCTCTCACATATAAATAGACAGGACCTCCCTCTAGGGGCTAAGGGGGCATTTGACAGACAGGACCTCTAGGTTAAGTGTGCATATGAGTAGTGCATCATCTGAGTGCATGAGATGAGAAGGATCTAGTTCTCAGATCCTTGCAGATTGATATTTCAGCATCGTAATATTATTAGATCTAATTTTTCCGCATAGCATGATTACAGATTTTATGCTAACACTCCCCACCTCTCAGCCACACTACCTGCAAACTGGAATGGGTCTCCTCGGTTGCAGCATCCTTGTGCTTCTCCTTCTGGCTTCCGTCGGCCCTGCAATTGCCTCTTCCGGTGGAGAATGCAAGGCACTGTTCTTGTTTTTGTTACCATCACTTCTCATAGAGTTGACTGACCTCGAGATGAACACAACTCGCATGCGTGCAGCTTCTTGAAGAGTGTTCCACCGACAGCGATTGCCAGGCAGGGTTGTATTGCTTCTCCTGCCCCTCAGGGTTCTCGGGCTCCAGGTGTGTCCGGTCTACGGCGACGGACCAATTCAAGACTGTGGTATCGCTTTGTTTTCTTGTTGCCCTCTTACCTCGTTTGGTCACTGCTTTGCATTCTGCTTTTGGATTCTTGCTCAGTTTTGCTCTTGTAAAGGCACCCAATTAAAGTTTCAGATCCACGCATGCCATGGGTTTTCTTCACTCGATGAAAATAAGAAACACTTCAAATTATGATTGACCTCTTGTCTTCTTCCTTGTAGTTAGATCTGTATTAAATGAGTTACCAGTGATTGATGATTATGATTAAATAGATGTTGAATTAGTAATGATCCATTTCCCCCTACACATTGTTGTATTGAATTCAGCAAAAGGTTCTCATGAATCCCAACTCATCTTTGTCTGAATTTTCCCCTATAAATGGTTCATTGACTCTTTGAATTGTTCACACCAATCAATGCCACAGATTCTTATCTATATAATGCATTTATCTGACAAGTTTTTCTTCCTTTGTTGCACTGCACCATTGCCGCAGAATAACTCCCTGCCTTTCAACAAATATGCATATCTCACTACACACAACGCTTTTGCCATTGATGGGGAGCCATCTCACACTGGAGTCCCGAGGATTACCATCACAAATCAGGAGGACACTGTCACTCAGCAGTTGAACGTAATCCTCCTAATCTTCATATTTCATGAAGCTGTTGTTTGAACGCCAACACGAATGACGAAGTTATCTTCCAAAACAATGATCCGCAGAACGGCGTTCGAGCGTTGATGTTGGACACTTACGACTTTGAAGATGACATCTGGTTGTGCCATTCCACCGGTGGGAAATGCTACGATTTCACTGCATTTGTAAGTATGCTTTGCAAGCAGATAGGATGGTAATCCTTTCACTATTTGGGTTTGCATTAGCTAATTTCTCATTGAGACTGTTGATTCCAGGAACCAGCCATCGATACCATGAGGGAGATCGAAGCCTTCTTGTCTGCAAATCCATCAGAGATTGTCACGTTGATCTTAGAAGACTATGTTGAGACTCCAAATGGATTGCCAAAGCTTTTCAATGATTCAGGTCTGACAAAGTATTGGTTCCCAGTCTCGAGCATGCCCCAAAATGGCCAGGACTGGCCTCTAGTAAGCGACATGGTTGCCAGCAACCAGCGCCTTATCGTCTTCACGTCCATCAAATCCAAGCAAGACTCAGAAGGGATCGCCTATCAGTGGAACTACATGGTGGAAAACCAGTGTAAGCAAGATCTTCTTTCTCCTCATTTGAGGTTTTGCTCCTGAAAGCTTTATCACGCAATGCACCATACCGGTGTCTCATTTCTTGAGATGCTCGATGCTTTCGATGGGGCACGCAACGATCGACTACTGCAAACACCATACCGGGGCAAAGAAGGGATACATGTCACAAGTTCTTAAAATGAACCGAAATCAATATATTTTCATCGTCTACTCTGTTCTTCAGAACTCAAAACATACTTTTCGGGTTCTTTCTTCCGACTCTGTAGATGGAGACGATGGCATGGAAGAAGGCAAATGCTTCAACCGTGCTGAATCTGCTTCTCTAAGTGACACGACCAAATCTCTTGTGCTGGTGAACTATTTCTCCTCGATACCAGTGAAGCAAACGACCTGCGAAGATAACTCCGGCCGACTCATCAACATGCTCAATACATGCTATGGCGCAGCAAACAACCGATGGGCCAATTTTGTGGCTGTCGATTTCTACAAGGTATTACTTATGTCACTCTGCTTTTGATACTGCCAATAGACTACCTGATGAGCACGAAAACCACAAGCACAGCAACAAGTGCTGTTTCTCAAATCCTACTCGTTAGCAACTCTACTGGAAGATTATTAGTCTCCTGCACACCTTATCCAAAGATTTTTCTTGCCAGATGAAAATTTAAAAAGTGTTGAATTTATTTCCAGAGAAGTGACGGCGGAGGGTCATTTCAAGCAACAGATATGCTTAATGGGAGATTGCTATGTGGCTGTGATGATGTACGCGCATGTGTGGTAAGAACTTCACCTGTTTCTCTGCTATAATTTCATACAGGTTCAAATTTAAAGATGATAATTGATAGAAACAGGAGCTTAGAAACATTGACAAACCGAACAAATACCACCTAATTCAGAAGAAAAGATGAATATAATCTTCTTCCTACTGCCTGTGTCCTTGCAGGCTGGGTCTACTCCCGGTGCATGCAGCAGTCCTTAACAGCAATGGTGATACGAATTCATTGTGGCATTGGCCTCTTTGAACAGCAACCTACTGCAACATATAGTGGTATTCCATGGGATTCATGTTTTGTAATTTTTGTTTATTGTTTCCATATTCTGATGAACAATTCTACTGAAAGAATAATGTTCCGACACAAGTTTTCTTGGATTGATTGGCGAGTTTGACATCTGCAAACGGCTATGAATCTAAAGTCCCAGTCATTGATTTGATTTCCAGAAGAAGCTTCTCCTTAGAAGAACTGGATGTTGTGACATGCCATTACCTGGATAATAACCAGCAAAATGTTTGCTCTTCTTGGACACAACTTCCTCAACCCAATTCTCTTCATGCTGCATAACTGCAGTGGTTTCAATTGTTAGATTTAGTCCTCAAGATAATCTCAAATTTAGATTATGACAAGTAGAACATCAACCACTAATGGTGTTGTAGGTCCATGTCGAGGCCCTGTCTCTGTCTCGATATGTCTTCGGTCCAATGGAGGGAGACGATATTGCAGACATGCTGGGACATGCCGGACTTTGACACCTAAAGAAGCTTTCATTGACATACAGAATTGAGAAGGACGTATGCGGACAGTAATGTTCATCTTTAACTCATATAATTATTGACTTGGGTCCCGAGAAATAGTACATATATATCCTAGCCCAGTCTTCTGATAGCTTGAGTGCTTGTCCTGTTTCAGCACATGAATTGTCAACACACCTAACTATTATGACCCATTTGCTGTTGTTGTTAGGTCAACTTCAGTAACAGTGCTGCCTAAAATCTCACGCATGATTCATCAATACCCAATATTAAAAGTAGGACTACACCCTTCTTCTTAAGACTACATCTACTATGCTTAGGGATTGCCTCTGGTAAGTGGAGTGTGCTTAAGGAGAGGATAAACAAAAAGTAGTGAACATTTAAAGGAACACCATTGCTTCACATCAAAAGCTCCAGCCACTCCAACATGTCTCACACCAAATCTACAGAGAAGAGGAGTTGGAGAGATGAGGGAGAGAGAAACAAGATGGCTAACTAAGATGCAGTACTTGCTCTGTTGATGACTTCGATGTCTGTAGTTGCGAAGACGGGCAAGCCGTCCGAGAGGACAGCATGATCACAGATCTTCAGCTCGAACAGATCGGAGCTGGAGTCAGACACCTCCTCCTCCTCGTCTTCTTCCCCTCTGATCGAGTTCTTTCTTACCCCTGGCAATGGAAGATCATAATCCCCGAACCAATCTCTTCCCGGATACTGATCGCCGGGGTCATTCAGTACCCATTTTTTGTTCTCCCTGTCATGCGCATCTCTCTCCTCGGTTCTAATTCCGTGGAGTCCGTAATCCTTTTCCTTTTGTACTCCACTGTTGTGCAGCAGCTCGGTGATGCTTGTGCTTCTCCATGCCTCAATTCGTGGGCAGAAGGTGACAGATTTTTGGCCCCTGTTGCACTTGTAACTGATCGATGGAGTAGTACGGTAATTGTATGGATACAAGTCTGGATTCGTAAAGCTGCTGCTGCCACAGAACTTGCTGGATTTGGAACCAGTGCTGTTGGTGCTTTGGGAACGGCTGATGCTTCTTCTTCTCTCTCTCCCCCCAAGGCTATTCTCCTCCTTCGCATCCCCCTCCTCCGGTGGCTCTCTGGTCGTCGAGGTGGGGTTCAAACACTTGAGCTTCCTCCCGGAAGCCGCTTGATGGAGGAAAGAGTTGAGTAGGCCGACTAACCTAGCACCGGGAGAGCTGGGCTGCTTGCACTTCTTGTCTTTCATCAGCGAGGAACTGCTGCTTATTTGTCTCTCATCTAAGTGTCCCTTCTGCGCGCTGCTCGGCACCCTATCTTCAACCGTCACAGCTCCATGGGAGCCAAATCCACCTACCTGCAGGCCCGTGCCATCGATTGCACCGGAGAAGTACCGCGTCGCCTCGAACACGTCGAGGTCGTCGGATTCATTCCAGCTGTCGAATGACTTCTCCTGGAGGTGATTCATGCTTGGGAAGGCATGCAGGTGTTGACTCCTGCATAGTAGATGCGAGTGATGGTTCTTAAAGAATACTGGAGGCCAAGTGAGGTTATTGGCATGGTGGTTTTCAATGGCTGTGGGTCTTATGATCAACAGTATTGCACTGTTGAGGATTCTGGACGGAGAGAGACCCACAAAATAATGCTTAGATCCTCATGTTTGTTATCCAATGAGAACGGTGTGCTCAGCATAGGATCATGTGGAGAACGCTGCACACGCACTGTGCGGGAATCCCAAATATCAAGATCGCTATCTCTTCAACAGCAGGAAGGCGTTTAATTAGGTTCGGTCATCGTCACTTTGTCATCTCCGTAAGACCGATGAGGAAGACGACGATTTCATGATGAAAACATCAGCAACACAAGCCAGGCAATGACCTGCCGAACCTTCTTTGGTCCTGCTGCTGCCTGAAGAAGCGATGCATATTAATGGGCTGGTCTCAAGATATAAATGCAGTTGCTGTCGAACGTGAGCGTTCTTCTCTCAGCTATCGACACGGAATGTGTCGGAGAAAAGCTGTCTTCGGTTGCCTCATCCTTCATGCCATCTATGTATTTGCTGATGAAAGAGGAGAACATGGACTGCAACTCCAAATCAAGTGGTAAATGCAATACATCTGAGGGTTAGCCAAGCCATTAACTAACTATGCATGGCCTTATCTCCATGGAGCTGTTTCCTTCAGCTACAGTCCATATGCACCATCTGCTCCAGTGATTGGACAGCATGTATGGTTGTCCCTACCGTACGAGCGCGGCCGTTGTCTGCCGCTCACCTCCACACATTCTAAAGCGAGAGCTGCAGAAACTGGAGCCCATGGTATCCCTTTGGACATCACAGAGGGAACCGAAGCCGCAGTAGCTCTTGTTTGCCTTGTTGACCGGCCATGGAGGGGGGTCTCTGCTGTGCCGTGCGTCATGCTTCCAATTAAAGGAGAGATAGTGTCGGTATGAGCTCGACAAGCACATCCACGGCCATCGTCTCCTTCCTCACTCAGTTACGTGCAATGCTCATGGTATGACATCAAGACCCGTATTATCCCTGTTCTTTGTAATCATTTCTTTGTGTTCTCATCAATAAAAGAGAATTCGGAACTGTTCTGCTTCGGCTCTTTAAATCGCGCAAGATGCAAAATCCATCTTATTCGGAAGCTTTGGTTAAGGAAGACAGACGCCACACTCTCAAAAGCAGAGGAGAGTCGGAGCAATATCGGGATCTTAATGTGCATGGTTATAAAAAGATGTTTGAGTCCTACAAAGATCGAATTATTTTTGTATTTTTATTCGAATGAGGATAGTTGAATATATAATTGAAGTGTAGCGTAAGTTTCTCGGTGTTCATTCATTGGTATGCAATATTTTTTATGTTCTATTAGTCTGTGTCTTCACTTGAAACCAAGAAACAGCGGCTTTGCCATTAACACAATCCACCCACTCTACTGCTTTGAATCAGACGAGATTTTTGCACCCCTCCGTCATCCTCTCGGGGGCCGGGAGTGTAGCCTGGCCTTCTGCCTGTACAGGACCGCCGGCTTGACCGCCCCGCCCATCCCACTGCCACCACTTGATAGTCTACTCTGTACCTGTGCCTCCTTGATCGGTCTAGATCGCAACAGCCCCTCAGGATTTGGGAGGACTCTCAAAGTATGGATGCTACAACCACTCTCCTCCATAGTGGCTTGATGGTTAAGATAATGGCCGTGTAGCCCGTAGACTCGTGAGGAATTATTTGTTTTGGACGATGAATGTACCCGCACGATTTTGTTCTATCGGAACATGTGAATTCTAAAAGACACATCTGAGGGTAAGGGAGACCCAGCAGACTTATAAGCTCTTGGTTCCCATACTCCTCAACCAATGTGAGACTAAATGACCTTATCAGTACTCCCTCCATAGGAGAGCCAAGAGCTTATAGCTAAGGTGCACGGCCTGGGAGCGAGTTTGCTCAGCCGAGGTACAGGCCTTGGGCCATCATTCTAATGCCAAAATGTTGATGAACTGATGTACTGTAGTCGATGAGTCAGCACTGCTTGGTCCATGGGTTGATGTTGAAAGTTCACAATCGGTTGGAAGAAGTGCTGAAGCCGACTTGTATTGGGAAGGTTGGGATGTTGATGCCATATAAGGAAACACATCTCTCGATCGGGACATTGACACCATCTTCCGGAAAGGCATCTCTTGGTCTGGGCGAAGTCGCTCATTCAGGGGTGGCCGAGCTCCTACACAGAAGACCCTCGTCGGGGGGTTCCCGACTTTAGCCCCTCGTAGATTAAGTCGGCAGTTACCTCTTTTCATCCTTTCTTTCCTCTCCTTGGCTAGATGCCAATCAAGGGCTTTTTATACTATTGCGTGAGGATCGATTGTACACCGATTTGATGCGACGATCGATCCTCGAGTGACGAGATGGTATCTTCGTACGATCGTCGCACGGAATGGTATCATGCGACATCATCCCAAGCTTTCTGGGACAGGACTTGTCGAGGTATAGATTTTGGCTCGGCATGGGGAAGTACCCCTTGTGCTAACTTGACAGGAGTATGATACGACATGAGTTGTGACACGGTTGGAGTCCAAAATATGTCTTATCACCTCCGATCAACTATCCTTGTACCAATAATCAAAGTCACTAGTATCAAATCGTTTATCCCAAAGCAGAGTTGTAATTCTACACTGAAACAGGATCTCGTTACAACTTTTTACACACACAACACTACAAGATTTGGGACCGAATTATGCTGGCAATATAATCAGATGCGGGCAGTTGATTCCACGACAGCTTTCCAAGGGAGATCTTCGCCCAGGTTAGTGTTCAGTTAGAGGTTGGGACCTCCCTCTCAATAGGTGGTACACACTTTCCGAGGAGGTCAAATCATTTGGAGTTGAGGCCCAAACCAATTGATCATCATCGAGGGAAGGGACTTATACCTATGGATCCTACGAGCCAAACAAAAGTATAATCAAATCAGATTAACACCTCAATATTTGAACCATTTATATTAATCAAATCAGAAAGTATAATAGTTAGTGTTAACAAAAGTAAGCCAATAACTTATGAGGACTGTGCCTGATAAGATATATTTTGGGTCTAAACCGTGTCGACTCATCAGCCACCTCGACATTCAATTCTATCGACAGAAAACTCCTGACATTGACCCGTGGATCAAGCCATGCCAACTCATCAGTCACGACACATTTATTCAGCAACAGTGTCAATCCAAGTCTCATTCCCAAAGCGGCCCATGTATTTCTTAAACCCTTCCTAAGTATCCCATCATCACTAACAAAGGTCTAACCAATTCCAGGAGCATGTAGAAGTTCTGGTGACATTTCAAGAAACAAAGTTGTCATATTTGGCAATAAAAATCCTTAGATAATTTTCCTAGCCACCCTAGAGTCTCGAATGCTGAGCCCACCCTCCCATTTAGGACTAGTCATCATACTCCATCCAATCAGGTTCATTTTATTCTTGTTGTCATCTTGATTCAAAAAAAATTCTCTTTAGATCTTTTTTATTTTCTTGATAATCTTCTCAGAAATCGAAGTGTTCATTAGGATATGAGTAGGGATAACATTCAGGACATCATTAATGAGGATATTCTTGATGATCTAACATAATAGTCCTTTGAATCACCCTTGCACCCTATAAAATGCTTTATCCATCGATACAATTTGAAACTTCTCTTCCAACTAAAGTTTGTATATGAATCTAGATATAAGATAGGCCATTCTCCCCTCACTTACCCTAAGTGTGTTGTGTCTCTCAATCTTGTCACTTTTATTGTAAAAGATTTTTTTAAAATTATTAATGGAGATGTTAGATGAAAAGTCTAAATAGGATGGCTTTAAGACTATTGTACATCTTACTGTTCCCTGAATACCACAAGAAGATCATCTACAAAAGATATCTTAATGCCATGGATGTTGAAAGGAGAAATTTTTTTTGCCTCTAGCTTCATTTTCAGTAGGTTACTCAAGTTTTGCTGTACTAGAATGAAAAGATAGAGAGAAATAGATCCCTTAGCGGATGCTACATTTGTTCCTAAATCACTTAGATTTTTTTCATTAATCAAGTAGGAAAATAGAAAGAATAGACATAAAAGATATTACCCAATCAAGAAAGGGTTTAGGAAAATGCATTTTAGTCAAGGTGTTAGATATGACAGTCCAAGACACCATAACATTGGCATTGGAGATATCTAACTTAGAAGTGTCAAACGCACTTTCACCAAGGACTCTGATATATTGTGAGTTAACTCGTTAGATATAAGGATATTGTCATGCATGTTACTATTATGAATAAAAATATATTTTATGATAAGTAAGCTTTATTTCAACCCAATATCGATCCAAAATGATCTCGGTCAAGACCTTGACTCATCGACCACTCAACCAACACATCTTCGAAGCTTTCAACATATTATCTTTTCTAGCATATCGTTAGATCTTTCGACACATTGTTTGAACCTCCAACACGTTGTTTGAACCTTCAATCTTCAATCTTCGACATATCGACCAATCATCCGGTTTGACGTTCAATTCTAACACAATAATCCCCTTGCATAATTTTTGACTCTCTAGTTCGACATTTGACTATTCGATGTTTTGAGTTTATGATCGAAGTATTTCCTACATAACTTCTTAATAACATATTAGTTTATCAAACTCATCAATTGATTTCATCATTAAAATTCAAGATTCAACACGCTCGAGATATGAGAAGAATGAGAGATGAGGTGAAGGCGATAATGGACTGAGGCAAAAGATATGGACAATTTTATATATTTAAAAAATAAATGATATTATGATAAAATAAGTAGAAAACGAGCGTTAATAAAAAAATAATTTCTTTTTTGGAATTCATGGACAAGTAAGTTGACTAAAATTTAATCCACCCGCATAAATGATAAATTTGGGTATAAGAAAAAGAAAGACAAAATCTGATATCCAAATTGCTTATCATGGATAGTGACATATTGCGTGTTCTTCCAAAATCAACATTTGGGACCCATCGACCAATGAGAGATCGACAGCGCAAGGCGTGTGCGTAAAGTAGTCCAAGAACACAAGGGTTCCGTACGGTGACAGAGAGGTGGCCCCCGCTCCAGCCACTATAACAGAACCCTGGGCCAATCACAACTCGACAACGTCGTGATCCCATTACCACCCCGGTTGTCATAAACCCGCATTTGGTTTCCTTCGTCGAGCGCTTCTCCTTATTCTTCTCTCTCTCTTACTTCTTCTATAGGTGGATCGGCGTTTAGCGACTGGGTTTCGAGATCGGAAGAGGGATCGATCGAGATGGGGCGGGGGAGAGTGCAGCTGAAGCGGATCGAGAACAAGATCAATCGCCAGGTCACCTTCTCCAAGCGCCGATCGGGGCTGCTCAAGAAGGCCCACGAGATCTCCGTCCTCTGCGACGCCGAGGTCGCCCTCATCATCTTCTCCGCCAAGGGCAAGCTGTATGAGTACGCAACCGATTCCTGGTGCGCCTCGCTCCTCTCCTCTCCTCTCCTCTCCCCCCTCTAGCTTGCGCTACCCGATCGCCCTTTCTATATGCTTTTAACGGACCCGCTTTTGGATTTTCTTGGTGTGATCCCCGATCGATCGGATTTTCTATGTCCGCTGCACCGGAAGACTGAAAATACTCTGTTTCCTCGTCCTTGCCCATGCTACAGTGTTCGAATATCCAACTATCTATTTTGGGTAGGATTTTGAGAAAAATTGGACGAGAACACGTTAGAGTTCGATTTCTGATCTGCACGCTCTTGTTTCTTGATTTAGAACTGTGAACACGACGATATCTGGCCACTTTGCTGTTCTCCAAGCTTAAGACTGTGCGGTTGATGAGGAACATGGCATAAGTCGGCACTCCTTTTAGGGAGTAATTCGGGGCTATTCCTTCCTGCTTCGGGGAGGTGCCCATTAACTGCCAAATATGTTGCCGAACAGGTGCAGTTCCCATAGGTAGAGGTGACCTCGTACGTTGGCTTGAGACTAGGAAGGGAGGATTGAGACTAGGAAGGGATGGATTTTGACGCCACAGAAAACCGGAAAAGAACCTTTTCTTTTAAGTTACTTTTAGTTCGATTCATTGACCTCAGTAGCGAGATGGTAGTCTGCCGTATGCTGTCACAAAAGTTGCACGTAGATCTAGGGTTTCAATTCCTTCGTTGTCTACTTCCCTCATCTTTCGGTTAACTGTAGCAGAAACCAATGGCTCGTGACATGCAATGGTGTACGTGGAGGCTCTAGCGTTCGGGTCGCGTTAGTTTATTTTCAACACTAAACTCTATAGGTTGTGATTCTTTGGTATACTTTGGTTGTTAGCTTTCTTCAGACAGTATACCCTTTCAATACAAGGGACTCACGTTTACGTACAAATCATGTTCTTCTTCTAGAGTGCTTCAATCCCTAGTATCCTAAACTGGAAGCACCACTTGATTGTTAATAAATGATTGTCATATGCATGTACCGTAGAATAAGATTTCGACGTCTGCTAGATATATGCATCAAGTATATATCTACTTGCGTGGAAACGTGACATGCATAAGAATTTTATGGCGTTAAAAATTAATGCTTGATGAACTTGATAGGAAGAAGGGACAGAGTTATAAGATAAGATATTTTATATTTCACTCAAAATTTTTATAACTTTAAAACTCTATATTTTTCATAATCCAACATGAGGTTTATATAGTCCTCAAAGATACATTACATTAATTATATTTAAAATGAATCATTCTTTTTCAAGAAACCCCTTCAAAAATTAATAATCAATTTGACTTATCCTTTTATAGACACTTAGTCTATTTTTTCCTCTTGATATAATGAATCTTTCTCTTGATGCAATGAACATTTCTTTTGATGAAATTAATCTCTTTATGATACTTGAACAAGTTTAATTTCAATATTCTCTCCTCTTAAACTTGTTTCATCTAGCATGCAAGTTTCTTTCGAAGATGTTAAAATATTTTAAATTTAAGAGATTTTGTAAGTATATTAGCCACTTGTTTAATATGATATAGCTCTACTTCTTTATTTTTGATATAATCTCTTATAAAATGAAATCTTATGTCGATATGCTTCAATCTTTCATGGTAAACTGCATTAGACAATAACTGATTTATTATCAATATAAATCTTGATTGACTTTTTTTGTGGCATATGAAGTTATTGGAGTAATTTTATTAGCTAGATTGTATGACAAACACAAGAAAATGCTATTATATATTCTGCTTCACAACTTGATAGAGCAACAATTTATTGCTTTTTTGAAGACCAAGTGAATATAGCTTCACCAAAATAAAATATAAATTCAGTTGTACTTTTTCAATCATTGTAGCTTTCGACCAATCACAGTCACTATATCCAACGAGCTCCAACATTTTAGATAATGAATATAATATTTCATACTCAATTGTTTGTTTAATATATCATAAAATTCTTTTAGCAACATTTAAATGAGATGTCTTAAGAGCTTACATATATCTACTTATTAAACCAACTCCAAATAACATATCAAGTCGAGTGCATGTTAAATATCTTAAACATCTAACTAGACTTTTATAATAAGTTGGATTAATATATTTACCTTCACTTTCCTTAGTCAACTTGGTGTCATATTCCACAAGTGTATGTATAGGCTGACAATCTTCCATAGAGAACTTCTTTAGAACATTTTTTACATAGTTTTCTTGTGAGATAAAAATTTCTTCATTGTCTTGTATAACTTCAATACAAAAAAAATAAGTCATTAAGCCCAAGTAGGTTATCTCAAATTTTTTTTATAGAGTACTTAAAGTCTTTAATCATGAAGCTACTATTACCTGTAAATATTAAATCATCTACAAACAGGCATACAAACAAGATATCTCCATAAGAGTTAGATTTCGTATAGAGAGCATGTACATGTGAACATTTAGAAAAATTATTTTGAATAAAATAAGCATCTATCTGAGAATTCCATGCTCGTGGGGCTTGTTTAAGCCCACAAAGAGTTCTTTTTAACTTGTATACTTTTTCTTCTTGTTCATGAATAATAAAACCAGGGGATTATTGAATATATACCTCTTCTTCAATCATTCTATTAAAAAATACTAATTTGATATCCATTTGTAAAATTTTTCATTTTATTTGAGCTGCTAGGAAGATAAGTAATCTTACTGTCTCCAATTGAGCAATTGGTGCAAATACTTCTTTATAATGGATTCCATATTATTGTTTATATCCCTTTGCAACCAATTGAGCCTTGTATTTCTCCATCTCCCCTTTTGTATTTTTTTTTGTTTGAAAAATCCACTTAACACTGATCGCTTGGTGGTCTTCTGGAAGTATAGTAAGCTCCAATGTATCATTTTTATTAATAGCATGAATCTCCACATTCATAGCTTGTCGTCAAGAAGTATAGTAAGTCACATTATGTCTAAATCGGTCTTGTCCTTATAATCAGACTTCTTGAATCATGTGACCTAACTGATCTAGGTGATGATTTCACTAAAATCACTTTGGTGTTTGCTTGTATTATATCAATCTCTTCTGAAGCTATAACTTTCTTATGTTATTCATCATTTTTCTAATTTTAAATTTGTTGTTCATTAAACTCAACATCTCTTAACATCATAATTTTGTTTGTGATAGGATTGTAGAGTTTGTAACTACTGAAATTCTTAAATAGCCTAACAAAATACAGTTCTGACTTTTACCCTCGAGTTTTGTTCTTTTTTCTTCTGGTATCTTAGCAATGCAACACTTTCAAAAATTCTTAAATGATCGACTCTTGATTTCTGCAAGCTCCATACTTCTTCTAGTGTAAAATTACCAATTCGCCTTGTAAGAAATATGTTAAGTAAATAAACTGCATAAACAACAGCATCTCCCCAAAATTCTTTAGGAATTTTTCTTTCTTTTAACATGCATCGGGTCATATTAAGTATAGTCTTTTTTTTTTTGTTTCTGAAACAACATTTTGTTGAGGCATGCATGTTATAGTGAATTGATGTAAAATCTCATTATTTCTACGTAAATTTTCAAATTCATTTGAAATATATTCACCACTTGTTCTTAAACATTTAAATTTACAATCATTTTTTCTTTTAACCAAATCCTTAAATTATTTGAATTTGCTTAAAATTTTTTTTTTCTTTTAATGTATAAACCCAAGATTTACCACTATGATTATCAGTAAAGATAAGAAAATATTTGTTTCCTCAAGTGATATTAGACTGATAGGGCCACAAACATATGAGTGCACCAGATCAAGTCGATGACATACTCTTTTTGTTTCTCTGACATTGAAATGCTTTTTTTCTTGTTTGCCCATGACACATACTTTACATAATTTTGATCGATGATCAATTTCTTGACATTCCTATCACCATATTGTACTTCTTTAGAAGTTTTAAGGCCTTAAAATTTAAGTGAGCATATCTAAGATATTATAATGTGGGAGTATCCTTAATATCAATTTTAAAATAATTTGATTAATAAAAAATACATAAATATAAAGGAAACATTCTATTCTTTATCATTTTCACATGTGATATCAATGTTTTATTCTTGTCAAGAGAGCCATATCTTTCATCTCAATATCATAACATTTTTCAGGTAATTACCCTTAGTTTAGAATATTATTTTTGATATCTGGAACATAATAAACATTTGAAATACATAATTCTTTGCCTTCAAGGAGAATTTTACCTTTGCCTCTTATTGGTCTTTGAGACAAATCACCAAATGTAAGGTTTCCAGAATAACTTATATCTATTTTTGAAAATAATTTTTAATGCCACAGATATGATTTGAAGCTCTTGTATCTATATATCATATCATAAATTGATCTTCTTTCATATTATCATACATCATTAATGAAACTTGATTTTTGTTCTTTTATTTTTCAATAAAATTTGCCTTGTTAGGATTATAATAACACGAGTAATGTCCAAACATTTTACAAATATAGTATTATATTTCAGATATTTTAGAATTTTTGCCACGCCTCGGCTACTTCCTTGGCCATAACCTTAACCTTTTTTATTAGAATTTTCTCCACCACCTTCATTATTTAGAGATTCTTGATTAGTTTGATTTCTACTTCATCTTCATTTTTTAGAATTTGATTCACCTTTATTTTTAAGAATAATCCTTTGTTCATAAACTTGAAGGGAACCCATAAGTTGTTCTAAAGATATTTTTTTTCAAATCTTTAGATTCTTTAATTACAACAATAATAAAATCAAAATTTAGATATAGTGATCTCAATCTTTTTTCTTTTACTCTATGATCATCTATTTGTTTACCATTTCTTCTCATTTGATAAACAATAGAAATGACTTTTGAGAAGTAATTAGAAATAGTTTCAGAAGTACTTTATTGTAATTTTTCAAACTTAGCTCGTAAAACTTGTAGACGAAGTTTTTTTACCTCATCAACAGCAACAAATGTCTTTTGAAGTATTTTTCAAGCCTTCTTTGAAGTATTTGCTGAAGTGATAATCTTGAACATTGTATCATCAAGCCCTTGGTAGATCGTGAATAATGTTTTTTTCTCCTTCCTTCTCTTACTTCTGCTTTGATTGTGAACAAGTCATTATATCTTGGTTTAACAAATCCATCTTCTATAAACTCTCATACATCTTGGGAAGAAGGAAGAAGGGATAGAGTTATCACATAAAGGAAGAGTAAGACAAGACAAGATATTATATATTTCACTCAAAATTCTTTATAACTTCAAAACTCTATATTTTTCATGACCCAATATATGAGATTTATATAATCCCCAAAGATATATTACAATAATTATATTCAAAATGAATCATTCTCTCCTTCAAGTACCAATAGTCAATTTATTTCTTTTGATGAAATTAATCTCACACTTATACAAGTTTAATTCCAATAAAATGCACAATACATTATAGGTTCTTAGGCGGATTTTGAAGGATTTATCAGTGATGAAATACGGTAAGAGATGATGATGTTCCAAGGATTTTTTTAGTGCTTCATGTTGTTTTTGGTTAAAATCCTAAAATTTGAGGTGTGCTAGTTGATATTAGCTACAGTGCTTGGAAAAGCATTTTTGAAGAATGGAGATTGAAACCTACAAGATCATTATTAGATCATCTATACTTAATGGATCTAAGTGTTGGATTATTAAAAATATTATATATATATATATATATAATTTATATTGTTGAGATAAAAGTACTCAGAAAAGATAAAAAATATATTTATATGTGAATAATTTGATATAGTTTCGAAATATGATAAGGAAGAATTCTTTGAGGTGATGAGAACATCTACTAAGGATTTGTAGATATTGTGATTAGAAGATGTAAAATAATTTATATTAATTGTATATAGAGAAATAGGGGAAGATCTAAAATATTTTAACTAAATTATAAATAAAAATTTAAATACTCTTTGTTTAACTAAGAACATGACTTTTTATAGAACTTGCACAGGATAAAATATCCATGTAACTCACCTTAAATAGTTGGGAGATTATGATCTTGACAGTCAAAGATTTATGTAGCTCATCTTAAATAGTTGGAAGATTATGATCGATCAAGTGAGTTTTGCAATGTCGCCTGAAGCTCACATTTGTCAAAATGTCATTGACTTAAATATGATGTGTAATTAGGGATTGCTGATTTAGCGTAGACTATATGTTGTGATGTAAACGAACTAGAAGTTCCGCGCAATTAAACAGACAGCATGTGATCGAGTCGCTCAAGGTAGCATGAAAATTTAGCTGCGCACTGTTGATTTGTGACTAATTACAACTCATTTGTTATCCTTCAGATAGATGCTGGGAGTAAATGCTACTGCAGGATCTTACTACCTATTGATTATAATTTCTGACCTCGTACTTGACTGAAAACCTCGCAGCTCATATTGATCTATCACGTGCCATTTAGTCAAATACTTTATTGAACACTGAAGTCCGAAATGAATATTCGGACTGATCTGTTGCCTATGTGGATTATTCAGCAAGAATCTAAAAATTGCATGTTCTATATAATTAAGGCTCCATGAATT
The DNA here is from genome assembly GCF_036884655.1 of Musa acuminata AAA Group. Taxonomy (NCBI): domain Eukaryota; kingdom Viridiplantae; phylum Streptophyta; class Magnoliopsida; order Zingiberales; family Musaceae; genus Musa; species Musa acuminata. The sequence goes on along the minus strand of NC_088358.1, from coordinate 28,608,906 downwards.
GTCATTTAAGTCCATTCTTTATTGTTAATGAGGTCAGATGTAGACAATGAAGAAGTAAGAACGAGATTTATAATTGGTACGACTTGTTTATTGAATGCAATAGGCTTATAGGCCTAAATAAAAGATGATTAGAAGAGCTAGAGAAGACTAAATATATATGTCTCTTTTTTACGCACATTTTGACATTTGAGTTTGTTTAAAGAAACAATCTAACATTTTTCTTTACATCCTTTTCTTTCACTTTTTCAAGTTCACCACAGACTAGAAACTTGGTAAATGGAATCAGAGTTTTCGTAATCCATTTTGCTTTCATAAAATCTTCTTAATAATTAATTAGGATTTTTTTAAGTAGTCAAATTGATCTCTAACTCATTAATTTAAAGAGCTAGAGAAGACTAAATTTATCATAATATATATTTCTTTTGAAGTACATTGGAAATTCAAATTAGTTTAAAGAAACAAGCTAACCATCTTATTCACTTCCTTTTTTTGTCCCCTTCGGGGTGCTACTTGCTGAATGTATGTGTGAGTCGAACTTAGAAAGATTTCTGACAATTCTATGCATAATTTCTGAGGTATTTATTGATATTTTATAATGTATTTACTCACATATGTACTAGGACGTTTTCTAAAGGGAATCAGAATAAAAAAATGTATGCCCAATTTAGGTCAAAAATCCAATCAAATTCAATGAATTCTAGTAATTGTATGAAGCTGGATGATTATCTACAAAATAAATTATGCATTGTAACATTTGATATATTTTCTATGCTACTCTCTCTTACATGACAATAGAATGCATTGCCCATTTTATATAGTGTTTGGATGCATTTAGAAACATATTTTTGAAATGTGCATCAAGAACATAAAAATATTTAATAGATTTATTAAAAGAATATTTATCATAAAATAAATATAAAAAAAATATTAAAAGAATAAATTTATCATAAAATATTTAATATATTTTAAAAATATAATTTTACCAAACAATACTTATATCAATACACATTTAAAATATAGTTTTTATCTGTTATTTATCAAAAACTCAAAATATTTTATAATTATACATTCACTCAAATCTTTTTCTCCAACTGCATATTAAGAAAATACAATATGTTTCCAAATGCAACCTATATTTTGTAGGATCAATGGATCTATAATTGTTGCTGCAAATATCTTTTGATATGATAATATATTTCAACATAGAGATAGACAAAGTACATCAATATTAAGTTCATAGGTGTTTGTTTTCTCTAAAAAAAAGGATAATAGTACATGAAGCAATAATATTGAGTGCCTGATTGCATGTGGTTGATGCATTATATACATGAAGACCGCTAAGCTTCTATTGTTATGCAGCATGGAAAAGATTCTCGAGCGCTACGAACGTTACTGTTATGCAGAAAAGGCACTAACCTCCTCCGAACCCGAGTTTCAGGTATGGTGATAGCATATTTATCTTAACCTCCATTCACGATAAAGCTATCATCATTTGACTACGCCATATAAGTAGTTTAGTATATTGGCAAATACTATTAAATCTGTACCTGATTCTGGATATTAGATTGTTATTTGAAGTGGCATGTTTTATACTCCATCCTTTGTGGTGGTATATAGTTTAATAGTAAATTTGTGCTGCTATTACTTGATTAGTTGCGATATATTTTCTCATACTATGCAATCATTGGACAAGCTTGTTATTCTTTTAGTATTTGCTCTAACATAAATTAACTAAATGTTGTCAAAAGGCATGATAGTTTGCACTATTATGTATTGTGGCTAATTCATGTCAGTATATTGCATGTACTGAACATGTTTATGGAACCCTGGCTACTTTGACTTCCGTAGTCTTCAGTAATTTCCAGTTAATTACACTTAAAGTCTTGATAGATATAACAATTTGACCTGGTGGAATTGTAATTAGGTTGTCCTAACATATATGTCTTATTAATTTACACCCTAACACAAACATGTTTTCCGCTTGTGGCCTTGAGCCATTGTGTCATAATCTATTGTTGTAATGTCAAAAGATGCATAAAATGGTTCATCAAATGGAAATATGAACCAAAAAGTCATTGTGGTTTCTTTTACTATCTGATGCTCGATTTTGCATGCTCTCGAGGTAGAAATGGACCCCCCCCCCCCAAAAAAATTTCCGGAACCTAATTTGGCAGGGAATTGGACTCCTTGAACAAAGAGTTTTATTTCCATACAGACATGTATGTTAGAAGGCCAAGAGACCATGCATGAATTTCACGTCAGCTACATCAATTTCAATTTTGCAGCATCCTTGAATTGATCTAGTTCAATAATGTGCTATGGTATACGTAATCCCTGGTTCCCAATGTCAGGTTGGCATTACAAATCGAGTCCTAATTCTATTCTAATTAGTTGAAAGAGTTTTGATTAAATTAAGATTTTTTGATAAATTAAGATTTATTTATATAATTAAATTTTGAGTCTCAAGATTTTAATGATTGGGAGAGATAAAATATTTTGGGTACTCCTAGGATTTTCTCTAGTATACCTAGAGAGGGATTAGAGAAAGTTTTTCATGTGTGATGATATACAAGGGGAGGGATAACACAACAATTTTATAATTTATTTTATATATCAAAAAATTTTCTTTAGAATGTAAGCGAGAGTTACCAAAGCACATTAAATTTATATCAACTTTCTTGAATGCTATTTCATTGTTAATTTCTGGATTTTTTTAATTCTCTCTCTCCTTAACTAGTGGTATCAAAGTCCTATAAATATGATAATCTATGATTCAACAAGCATGTGGCTAGTTGTTTCTATTGGTTTTACTCTAGAGAAATTTGATGGAAGAAATAATTTTACCTTAAGCAGACAATGATGAAGGATTTTCGTATTCAGCAAAGCTTAGCAAGAATATTAAAAAGGTGAGCAAACAAACAAAAAAAGGAGCGACAAAAATTAAGAGGAGCTTAAGACAATGTGTGTACTTACGGCTTTGCATCACAAATAATATTAACAATAATATTATTAATGATAATCTTGTTGTGATTATTTGAGATAAGTTAAAAAAAAATTATCTGACTAAGAGCTTAACTAACAAGTTATATTTAAAGTACATTTTCTAGGTTGAGAATGGAGAAAAACATACTTGCTAAAGCATCTAAATATATTCAATAAATATTAGATCAATTGAAGAAAGTTGATGTAAAGATTGATGAAGAAGATAAGATATTATTGATTCTTACATCACTCGTTAACTCTTGTTACAACTTTGTAGATATGATACTTTATAGGAATGAAATTGTAACTTTAGAATGAGTTGAAGAAGTCTTAATGTCTCATGCTTTCGGGAAAAGGATAATAAAGAAATATAGATAGTGATGCATTAATTGCTCAAGATGAAGATTGATGAGTATGATTTTCAAACAAAAGTGAATCTATCGTGGTAGGTCAAGACCAAAAGTTAGATCTTTGAATAATGTTCAGTATTATAAAATATGAAGAGTATCGTTATATCAAGTAGAATTATCTGAGAAAAAAAAAAGAAAAATAGGCTGATGAGTGCTCTCTTGTGATGGATGGTGATGGAATGATACATCACAAAACTCTAAAAAGGTAATGATACATCTTTTTAAAAGAGTTGATTTTTAGTTTCTACTTATATTACTCATGTTTACACTCAAAATTATTATTTTAATTCATTAAATGATAAGATCATTATTAAGTTAAGTATATGTCATGATTCAATGATGGAGGTCATGGGTGTCAGTAAAGTAAAAATAAAAAAATTGATAAATTGTTAAATACTTTGGAGAATATAACTTAGATTTGAAAGATGTGCAAGAATTTAATTTGTTTGAATCTTCTAAATTCTTAAGATTTATGACTATAAGACTATATAAAAGTGATTCACGATTGTATGATGCTGATAAAATGAAGATTGCATTAAGGATTGTACCATATGAAAAAAACATAGTAAAGGTCTCAAAAGGCTGAAAAGGAAATGATAGATACCTATAGCAACAAGCTTCGTTTGTGATGTAGGAAACTAAAAGTGATATTCATGATTTCTAATATGCAGATGATCATGAGAGAAAAAACTCTATTGGTGCAAATTAATAGGGAGCCATAATTAAATTAATTTTTTAGTAAATTAAAATTTATTGTTATAAATACAAGTGTCAAGATTTTTTTAAGATAGAGAGACAATACACTTTCAGTGTTCTTAAATATTTTTCTAGTGGATCTAAAGTGGATTTAGATAAAAATTCTTAGATTTATCTGAAAGAAGATATGGTGCTTTAGTTGAAGTAATTCAAACATTTTGTAATTGATCTTATGTATTAAAATTTTTAATTTTTTTCATCGATGGAAGTAAAAATTATCGAATCACATTAAATTTTAAATCGATATTTTGATATATTTTTATTATTAATATTTAAATATTTTGTTTTGAATTTTCAATTCTTTACCTCCCAGCAGAACTTTAGACCCTATGAATATAGACTCGACAACAATATATTTGTGTAATAAAAAAAGCCTACCCTCATGGACTCGGAAAGAGCATACCAACAAGTAACCTAAACTGCAACGTAAGATAGCTTTAAAAATTTTTAGGTTGAAATTCAAACGATGTTATTGTTCTGTTGTCAACATGACAATGCAATGTAAGAAAGAACACTGTTAGATAAGTTATTTTAGTTTAGGGTAAAGGGATGTTGCATCCTGATCTTGATGTAAGTCGAATAAAATTCCAACATCAAGTTATTGGTTATGTTGTAGCTCAAAAATTATTAAAACAAAAAGAAATTTACTACTTGTGAAACTTCCATGGATCCATAGAACCAAAATTAGTATTGAATGACGGAGATATGCATTGAGGGAACCCTAAATCATTAGGATCCGCTTTATGTGTCAGTTGTTATAGTAACGTTAGTATTGACCCTAAATCCGTTGTTATTTTTTTACTGTTTTGTTCCTTGCATTGTGATTTGCTGCTATGCCTTACTTTGTCTTGTTTGAGAACATATTTGACATTGATGATGTATTACATGCTTTAAATGTGAATTGATATTTGATTTTTTTTTTCAAATCACATCTACCCTAGATGTTATATTAGAAATGTTCAAATGTTGATATTACCTGAATATAATTTTTTAAATTTTAAAAATATCCTATGACTTTATCTAAGATTATAAGATTGACAAAATTATTTAGTGAGAGACTAACATGATTTTATTTATTTATTTATTTTTAAAGTTATTTTAATTTATTTACATGATTATATTTTTATTTATTATATATTTTAGTCATACTTTATTCTATTTTTAATTTAAATAAAAAATATGTATTCACTTTTGAATAAATATTAAAAATATTAGAAAGGTAAATTTATAATAAAATATTCGAAGAACTTTTGAAATATAATTTTACAAGCAACACTTATATCAATACACATTTAAAATATCAATACACCTACATGAAGCATTTCACAATTGTACATTTATTCAAATCCCTCTCTCCACCTATACATTAAGAATATAAATCTATTCTCAGACATAACCTTAGTATTAAAGCCCTTAGTGTTGGCTTCAATGATTCAACATCAATTTCTAGATTAAACTGGATCTTGGATATTGCCAGCCATTTGTGTTCCATTTACCAAATGTGTAGCTTGAAACCAGACAAATTTAGTTTCGATTGCTTCTATTGTAAGCCCCACTTGTCTTTTGTGCACACTGCCATATATCATCTAAGAACCATAAAAACTACCTGTATCTTCAACTCTATTGAGATAAAGCAGAAAAGTTCAGGCATGTGTGTCGAAGGACAACCTGTTTATATCATTGTATTGCATATACCTTTAAGAATACATCAAGACATGTTTGTTGATGAGATGCTAACTTGTTTTCTCTTTGGAAATGTTCGAGAACAAGATCACGCTAGGCTCTACCTAGATTAAATTCTGCACAGTTTGCATCAAATTCTTGCTTGCAGCTGACATCTTCCTACTTCTTTATTACATCTTTCCGTCAATTTAGGTGGAAAAAGGTAATCGGAGGTTCTCAATAACGTAGCCAAATATCTCTATGGAGCAGGAGTCACAAGTTTTCTTCAGATTTTCTATCTCACTGTACCATGATAATCATGGAAATAGTCCTAACCAGTTAAAACATTAATACTGTCCCAATTGCTGCTGTTTAATAATGACTGATGCTTCTTAAATGTTACATAGGGCAACTGGTACCAAGAATATGCCAAACTTAAGGCTAAGATTGAGGCTTTACATAAAAGCCAAAGGTAACGAACTTTAGATACAGTTTGTCTTGAATACATGAAGAGATTGTGTTGGCTCGCTTGCAGGCATCTCATGGGAGAGCAGCTTGACTCGTTGTCTCTCAAAGAACTCCAACAACTAGAGCATCAGCTGGATGCTTCTTTGAAGCAAATTAGGTCGAGAAAGGTAAAAACCCTCATTATTAGACAGAAAATGTAACACTGTTTTATGCACGCAGCAAAAGAGGATTTTAGAGAACTTTTGAAATTGCCCCCGTGCTGATTGAGCTTCTTCCTGTTGTAGCACAAAGTTATGCTCGACTCCATTACCGAGCTCCAAAGGAAGGTAAGCATAGTTCGGTGAGATGCACGTAATTGTTATCGTTGCTTTTATTCTCCAGCATTAGCCAACTCTCAAACGTATACAGTCTATTTAATTCCTTCTACCATGCATTATGAGATGAGCTACAGTGAAACTGCGGCACAGATTAGCTCTCTTATAATTAGTACTTTGCTTTTCTGCTCCTTCCGCTACCATGTTGTTTTAATATCTCTGGAAGCAAGCGGTCTGATGCTTTTATAGAACTGATAAGGTTACCGAAGAGCTTGGATGAAGTGCTTGTATGACAATATTACAGGCATGTTCTTGAAATAAAATCATCCTAGAACTTCATCCAGATGGATTACTCTTCACATGTTAGAAGCAATTTAAATGTCATAAACCAGAAAGTATGTACAGGATTTGGTAGATGGATCAGACACTAATTGTTGGTACATATGTTCGGGGGGTCATGAGGAGCACCACTCCTAGCCTGATTCATAGGTATGCTGAGGCCCCAACTTTTTTTGAAGGCACAGTTACATCCAACGTTGGTAGAGGACAGGAAATTAACAAAGAAATAATTAACACATTGGAGAAAAAAATAAGGATCAATTACAACTTTGCTTGAAAATAAACATCAAACTATCTTTGCTGTTCATTGTGTTCTTTCATCCATGGAGTAGCGACTGGTGCCAATAGGTTGATTTGTACCCTATCGCCTCATCGTATGATAAATGCTTGTCTTTCTTATACATAGCAACATGGATGCTTTAAATTGCTTGCCATGCACTTATCACATACTTGCCTGATGTGATATTTATGCAGTTATTAGAAAATAAATGATGGAAGTTTCTTGGTAGACTTTCGTTTTCTAAATGTCTATTGGTTTGAATATAGATGTTACAACTTACTAGATTGATTGTATGCAGGTTGCCAAATTCTTGGTATCGGTTTACTTTTCTTTAAAGGATTTACATTATTAGAAATATTTTCAGTGGCTGATAGGTCAAGAATGGCAAGTAATGTCCGACTACAATGTCCCTTATATTCATGGTCATCGTACTTCCGTTGCTATCCTATTATTTTATGATCTGATGCATCCACGTAAAGAAGCGCCAATGAAGTTAATAGCCAAAATACCAATCTACGTCATCTCTGAAATCTCTTTCGCTTCACACGCAGGTGAAGCAACTGCAGGAGCAAAACAAAGGGTTGGAGAAAGAGGTGTGCTATCAGCGTCTGCCAATCTGCCGAATGAAGTTTCCTAATTACGTCTCACTGTTTTGAAGCAGCTAATGGAGAAGCAGAAGTTGAAGGTTGTGGCCCAGCAAGCACAGTGGGAACAGCAAAACCCTCCCTCCTCCTTCCTCGTAGCTGAATCGCACCCCACTCTATGCATTGGGTACCCCTTTTACTGCTATCACATGGCTTCCCCCACGGACGCATGCAGCATACTCTCAAGCCTTCTTCACTTGTGGGATGCAGGACTTCTTACCACGGTGAAGGAGATGCACAAGCCCATGTACGGAACAGCAGCAGCCTGTTGCCACCATGGATGCATCGCCATCTGAATGGCTAGTTGCGGTCAGTTGCATCAGAAGAGGAACGCCTTCCATGCCCCACCTGGAGCTGTAAATTATACACATAATATCATGATGGTGCAATGCTACTAACGCCACCCCTGCATCTGCTGCGTGAAGAAGTTCATTTTGGGTCGTCTGACCCTATCGGCTATCCAAAACACCAAAGCCGGCATGGTTATATCGACCGTATGAAGTGTGAATGTTATGCATCTGACTCCTATGTTCATATATTGGCAGCAGCATTCCAGTGATACAAAAGTTGTAATTCCTATTTTGATGCGAGACCGTAGAATGTAATTTGTTGTATCACAAAGTCACACAAACCATAATGCAGCAGTAGTGACCTCACAACTACAAGATAGCAAACATAGTTAAAAGTGTTTTCATGTGTATGCAGGAGTAGCATCAGGCATTACCATGCTACCATAAAAGTGCCGGTGCGGAGACCTGTAAGATTGAATACATGTCTATCACCCGAGTGCATCAGCCATGCTAATTAGCATGGTTTTGCACGCCGTGATACGTGGATGCGAACAAGGTGACGATGACGGAGGCAACGTGGCAGGGGAAGGTGTCGCTCGGTGAAGGCGAGGCCGTGGTACCAGCTACAGGAAGCGGCGCGCCGCCAAGGATGATCGTCACGTGCTCGACTATATATATATATATATATATATATATATGATTTGTAATAGATGCTGTAATGTAATGAAAGGGGAGTCTCAACAGTTGCACTCATCTTTAAC